>NC_079912.1:1682630-1982630 GCF_024868665.1 Triplophysa rosa | reverse complement strand
CCCGCACCTGTCCCCTCTTGATTTGATCCCTTATTTAATGCTCCTTTGTCCTCTGTCTTGTGCTGGATCATTGTACTGTTGTGTCGTGTTTATGTCATCGTGGTGAGTTCTTGTTCTGTAGTCAGTTTAGTTTATTGTGGTTATGTCAAGTGTTGTTATTATTTCTAGTCTAGTTAGTCCCTGTCCTCGTTGCTATGTTTTGATATGTTCCCCATCGTGGGTTTTTGTTTTGTCCTTGTTTAATTATTATTAAAGTCCTGTTTAACCCCTTACCTCCTGTCTGCACTTGGGTCCTTCGTCTGTCTCTCACCTCACCTGAGAACCATGACAGAATAATCCAGCCATTCAGGACCCAGCAGACAGAGGGATCGCAGCGGGGGTGGTTGATGCCACTGGGTTCCCCTCCAGGGTCGAGGCCGCCGGACTCCCCTCTAGATACAAGGTCGTCGGATTCCCCTCCAGGGTTGAGGCCGCCGGTGTCCTGTTCTTGCCACAGATCCCTACCGGCATCCCAGCTGGTACCCAGGCCTGTCGAGTCGACACCCTGTTATGTGTTGTTCCTGTCCTTGTTTGCTGCCCAGCTGTCGGAGAACGCTGCCCAGGCACCAGAGAGCGCTGCCCAGCAACCAACTTCCTGCCCCGTCTCGTCGACATCCAGGCTTGCCCAGCCAGTACTAGCCTGCCTCCCAGTCTGCCTTTCAGCCGGTGCCATGTCCAGTCCAGCCGGCCTTTCAGCTGGTGCCATGTCCAGTCCAGCCGGCCTTCCAGCCGGCGCCATGTACTGTCCAGCCGGCCTTCCAGCCGGCGCCATGTACTGTCCAGCCGGCGTCATGTTGTCCAGCCGGCCTTCCAGCCAGCGCCATGTCCTGTCCAGCCGGCCTTCCAGCCGGCACCATGTACTGTCCAGCCGGCCATCCAGCCGGCGCCATGTACTGTCCAGCCGGCCATCCAGCCGGTGCCATGTACTGTCCAGCCGGCCATTCAGCCGGTGCCATGTCCAGTCCAGCCGGCCTTCCAGCCAGTGCCATGTACTGTCCAGCCGGCCATCCAGCCGGCACCATGTACTGTCCAGCCGGCCTTCCAGCCAGTGCCATGTACTGTCCAGCCGGCCATCCAGCCGGCACCATGTCCTGTCCAGCCGGCCTTTGAGCCGGCACCTTTTCTTTGTTTGGACTTTTTTTGTATCATGTTTTTTGGTCATGTCTTGTATAGTTATGGTTTTTGTCACAGTCTGTCTTGTCTTGTTTGTTCCTTGTGGAGCGTCAGGATGCCGCTCCTTAAGGGGGGGGGGGCTTCTGTCATGGTTCTGCCCCATCTTGTCTTGCTTTTCTTGAGCTAGTGGCAGAACCATGACAGAACCTCTTGTTTCATGTGGAGAGGGGAATTTTGGCACTGATTGCCTTCCATACTCTCCAGGTCTCGTCATTGTTCCTGCCCTCTTGTTTCCTCGTTAGTGATAATTATTAGTTCATGCCCCACACCTGTCCTCTCTTGATTTGATCCCTTATTTAATGCCCCTTTATCCTCTGTCTTGTGCTGGATCATTGTACTGTTGTGTTGTGTTTATGTCATCGTGGTGAGATCCTGTTCTGTAGTCAGTTTAGTTTATTGTGGTTATGTCAAGTGTTGTTATTATTTCTAGTCTAGTTAGTCCCTGTCCTCGTTGCTATGTTATGTTCCCCATCGTGGGTTTTTGTTTTGTCCTTGTTTTATTATTATTAAAGTCCTGTTTAACCCCTTACCTCCCGTCTACACTTGGGTCCTTTGTCCGTGTCTCACCCCGAGAACCGTGTGTGCGCGTGTGTGTGTGTGTGTGTGGTGTGTGGGGTGGTGTGTGGGGTGGTGTGGTGTGTGGCGTGTGTGTGTGGGGTGTGTGTGGCGTGCGTGTGTGGCGTGGTGTGTGGGGTGTGTGTGGGGTGTGTGTGGCGTGGTGTGTGTGGGGTGTGTGTGTGGCGTGTGTGTGGCGGGTGGTGTGTGTGGTGTGTGTGTGTTGGGTGTGTGTGTGGGGTGTGTGTGTGTTGTGTGGTGTGTGTGTGTGTACCAGTCATTTTTAACCCCTTTGTTTGAAAATGTAAAGATGCAGAACAGTTTACAGGGTAATTAAGTATATTTACCTCTGCGTTTTATGTATTTCCACTACATTATATATTTATGCATGCAATTTTTGTACTTTTAAGTGCATTCAAAAATCTAGCACTTTCTAACGTTTACTCAAGTATTTTACTTTTACTCACTATATTTTACTCTGACTTCTAAAGTAAAAGTTAGTACTGAATTTATTTAAGGCAAAATGTGTAAAAACGAATGTAGTTGAGCAGGAACGTTTGATACATGCTTTATAATGTAGTAAAATCATTTTTTCCAAAGTAAAAACATCTGATAAAGTGCAAATGGACTGTAATGGAGTATAATGAAAATGCTTAAATCCTGTCCGCGTGTGTCTGTGAGATTAGTGGAACTGTTCAGGGATCTTGTGAGTCTGAACCTTTGAGCTGATACTATGAATAATAGCTAGTAAAAGCCAAACACAGAGCCTCAGGGAAATGACATCTGTCTTGAGTCTAAATGACACCTGTCATCATTCCATAACTGGAAACTGAACCCCCACACGTGAGTTTAAAGGGTCAACCATCTGTGCCTGAAGACTGTGACAATCTGAAGACATCTAATAAACTCCTTAACACCAAGAACTGTATGACTACACCATCTAAAGGCTGCCGAGGTTCTCACAGTCAGAGAGAATAACTAACCACATGAGTGGCCATATGCCGATACAGAAGACAGTATGCAGAATGTTCAGATCTTTAGGATTGAATGTTGTGTTGTTGTGTTGTTTGTACCTGGGTGAAAGCCCACCACTAGATCTGGTTTAGCAGCTTCACCTCTCTCAACAACTTCTTCCCAGAACTGATGGTAAAGACCCTTGTATGCACTGATGTACACTCTCCCCCGCGGGCCGAAAGCCCTCAGCGGGGGTCTCATGATGGGTCCCTGCACCACCTCCGGCCCCACCATCACCACCTCCAGTCCCTGATGCCCCGGGAACATGCGGCTGAGCTCATCCATGTCTGTGGTTCGGGCTCCCAGGGTCTCATTATGACCGGCGCCAACTAGATGTATGGTCAGAGGCCGGGAATATGGGTCCAGACGGGACATTTGAATCCCCAGATCCACAGTCAGTGGCCGAGAGAAAAATTCACTGCACACCCGCCACATGGAATCACGAAGCTCCGCCTCCTCCGGCCGCGGTCGACAGGCATTGGTCCAGAGATCTGTCATGTTTTTGACGGACAGGACGGGCTCCAGACGTGATGTCAAGTCGCCCTGCATAGAGAGCCAATCATCCCAACATTTGATGTCTTTGGCAGGACGAGACCACACCTCCGTAAAGAAAGGAAGATCTCCTGTTGGAGCAAAATGATGATATAAAAATATTAAAAAATTTAGATTCATATATCTAACAAAATGATAGATTAAAATGAAATGTTGTTCTGCTGTTAGTTTTGTGCGATTAGTATTGATTTATAGTAGAGAACAAACTATTCATAATGAAGAAAAACTGATTACAACAGAGCAAAACCGATTTATCATGGAGAAAAACTGATTCAGAATGAACACTGATTCATCATTTAGAAAAAAACAAAATTTTTATTTAGAAAATTTGATTCATAAATTAGAAAAACTGATTCATAAAGGAGAAAATTTGTTTCATAATAGAAAATAACTGACTCGTAATAAAAAACAGATTCATAATAAGAAAAACTGATATATAATGGATCCAAATATGATCATAATGAAACAAAAATGATTCATAATGGAAAATAATTGATTCATGATAGAGAAAAACTGATTTATTGGAGAAAATTTGATCTAGAATGGAGAAAAAAAAATTCACAACAGAGCAAAACTGATTTACATTGGAGAAAAACTGATTCAGAATGAACACTGATTCATAAATTTGTAAAAAACAGATTTATAATAAGAAAAACTGATATATAATGGATCCAAATATGATCATAATGAAACAAAAATGATTCATAATGAAAAATAATTGATTCATAATAGAGAAAAACTGATTCATGATGGAGAAAATTAGAACTAGAATGGAGAAAAAATTATTCACAACAGAGCAAAACTGATTTACATTGGAGAAAAACTGATTCAGAATGAACACTGATTCATAAATTTGTAAAAACAGATTTATAAAGGTGAAAATGTGTTTCATAATAGAAAATAACTGATTCATAATTAAAAAAAAAGATTCATAACAAGAAAAACTGATATATAATGGATCAAAATATGATCATAATGGGACAAAAATGATTCATAATGAAAAATAATTGATTCATAATAGAGAAAAACTGATTCATGATGACGAAAATTTGAACTAGAATGGAGAAAAAATTATTCACAACAGAGCAAAACTGATTTACATTGGAGAAAAATGATTCAGAATGAACACTGATTCATAAATTTGTAAAAAAACAGATTTATAAAGGTGAAAATGTGTTTCATAATAGAAAATAACTGATTCATAATTTAAAAAAAAGATTCATAACAAGAAAAACTGATATATAATGGATCAAAATATGATCATAATGGAACAAAAATGATTCATAATGAAATATAATTTATTAATAATAGAGTAAAACTGATTCACGATCAATAAAAACTTACTCAGAATGAACCCTGATTCATAATTTAGAAAAAATGATTTATAATTTAGAAAATCTGATTCATAAATGGAGAAGATTTGATTTATCATGGAGAAATACTGATTCAAGATCAATAAAAATGTATTCATAATGGAGAAGATATAATTTATCATAGAGAAAAGCAAAACTATTTACTAAGCAAAACTAATTCATATTAAAGTATGCAAACAAAAACACAACTACCCCAACCACGTGAATCATCCCATACCAGGTTAAGAAACAGCTACCCCCCTCTATGTTCCTTTATAAAACGCTCAGTTCTGGTCCTTGATTCCGATTGGCTGAGCGGAGTTCTAAGCCATTATAAAATACCCCAGTAACCCACTGCTTCTTGGAGCTTATTGCTTTAATCTATGCTCCTCTCACCTGCGTGAACAAGCCACTCCACCAGCCGGTCGATGGAGACCTTATGAAGCATTGTACAGAATTTCTTGTGCAGAGACCAATCCTTCCTCTGACACTCTTTACTGCAGTAATACACATTCAGACACCTGTGATGTCAGACACATACACAAGAGTTTAAAGTCAAAGGTAAAAGGACAAACAGTGCACATATCATAGAATAAACCCTAATGAGTTTACCTCACAACAGACTGATCAAAAGGTTGCTGCCATTTTTAGAGCCTGCTCTCATCATTTTAGTAGGCCACTTTAAGGTTTTATTATTGTGGCAACATCATGTGGTGTCTGACCCGCTCGTAAACATTTCCCCTTCAGACAGAGTCAAAAACTCAGCTCGGGTTTCAAGAGAATATAAACGCACAAAATCAATGAGATGCCAAGATGCACATTCACAAGTTGAAATGATCACTGCTGATTTCTTACAGAAAAGAATATTGTCTGTCTGTTTAAAGAGAGAAAGACTGGAAGATTTCCAGTTGACCTCCAGCATTACTTACTACTCGCTAACAACACGCTATTTATACATGAATGAGTGTGCTCAGATCTGCAATATTTTACCGCTTCATGCCAACCACGAGAGACACCACACACCTCAACACTATCAACTAAGTCTCAGATGTATCTCTTAAAAGTGCTCAGAGAAATAAAAAGAATACCCATGTAAAGAGGTGTAAAATGAATGCAGATGTTAGAGGTCAAACAATCTGGATTTGGGTAAATGTGATGAGAAATGTTTGAGTTCATATTGAGATCTTCAATAATATTGAGTTTTGACGGCAGACTTGACAAATCTGAGCTCAGTTTGACACATTGTTGACATCTCTTCTGAAACTCTAATGACAGACATTTACATTTACGCATTTGGCAGACGCTTTTATCCAAAACGACTTACATTGCATTGTATTATACATTTTATTTCTGACTATGTGCAATCCCCTGGGACCTTGGCATTGCTATGCTCTAACCACTGAGCCACAGGAAAGCCACAGGATAACACTTTTGATAACACTCTGAGAGGCAGATGAGACTTTCATTTTCTCTCTATTTAATCTCATTGCCCTGTTGAAAAAACCAGCATGCTGGTTTGGTAAGTTTTGATGTTGGTTTGTGCTGGTTTAAGATGGTCCTTAGTTTTTTTAACCAATGATAATAATTAAAATATGAGTAAAAACCTAAAGAATACTAAGTATATCAATTATTTAGCACCATGGTATCAAAGTATGAAGGCTTTATTACCTGATACTATTACTGTGGTACTACCACCACATTCATTTCTGAAAAGAAAAAGAGCCATTTTCAAAAGTTAAATAAGCCATGATCTCACAATCTGTTTGAAAATATATCACATGTGAGCCTGGATAACAAAACCTTTCTTAAGGGTACATTTTATGAAATTGAGATTTCACATTATCTGAAAGCTGAATAAAAAAGTTTTCCATTGATGTATGGTTTGTTAGGATTGGACAATATTTGGCCGAGATACAACTATCTGAAAATCTGGAATATGAGGGTGCAAAAAAAAATATTGAGAAAATGGCCTTTAAAGTTGTCCAAATGATGTTTTATTAACAAAGTTCGGGAGAAGCACGTGCAAATAATTATGCAGCTGCCCGGGATTAACAATCACGCCACACGTCCTACCAAATCAGAGCGAGCTTATAAATAGTGAAATCGCCTTACCTCCTTCACTCTACATTTTCGCAACATGTCAGAGAACGAGCTTTACGCTAACGCCACCGATGACTCCTCAGCCGCTCAGGGTTCTTCAGAAAACCCAGCCGCCACCCAAAGCACCAGCGCCGGCCAAGACGCCGCAGTCAAGACCGCAGAGACACCACGAGGCCACCGGCTCTCCCGCACTGCCTGTCACACCCCGAGACGTCTTGTAACCAAACATCCTCTCCATCACCATCCAGGGATTCGGCAGCTTCCCCGGCTTCCTCCTACGCCTTAGCTCACAGCTCGATCCCGGAGATTAGAAAGTGGACCGTCCTAAGCCTAAGGCTGGCTTTAGAGAACGCCGACGTCCCCTTTCCACGGAAGTCGACCAAAGCCGAGCTGTACAGCTTGTACACCTCCAGCAAGCTAGGAGTACCTCCAACCACATCCACTTCACAGCCAAAAGCCAACGACAAGACCAGCCGGGCCCGCAGCGCAACTCTCCAACAGCCCGAGAGAACGGCCAATCCAGCCACCGCGAGGAAGAGGCGCCGATCCCCAAGCCAAAGAGGCAAGCCTTCGGCTAGCCTAGGCCGCGCCCGGGATCACGCCGTCGCCAGCCACCAACCTACTCCCGAATCATCGGATTTCAACACCTCTTCCGGCTCTACGCCAATCCACAGCCGCCAAGGCAGCGCAAGCACGCGCTTGCCAGCGGCAACATTGCCCACCCTATCCTCTGCCTATCATCCTTTATCTTTTCCCCCCCTGGTCGCTGGCCTGCAGCCCCACTGCCAAATGATAGCGTGAGGCTGCCTCCACTATCGGCACAGGCGCAGGCTCAGACACTCCCTTATTCTCCCTTTCCCACTAATTTTCCTATTGACAGCTGCCCCTTTTCCCCCACACACTCTATCCAGCTCTCGTTCCACCTTCACCCTCCCCTCCGCTACACCCATGACCAACCCACTGAACGCTCCCGCCCTGGAACCTCCTCCCGTAGCCAGCATCAGGGACCAGATCCTCGCAGGTGCGGATATCAACCTTTTTTCCCTCCTGTCTCCTATTCCTCCACCACCCACCGACCGCCAAATAAATTGCGGAGATTTTTCAGTCACTTTAAAGAACACCACACAGAATCACTCACATCTATTATCATTCACAGAGTTCACCATCGCTTTCACCAGATACATAGAAATCATATGCACTGCTTTTCCACACAGGAGAAGCGAGCTCGGCGACTACCTCGCAATAGTCGCCGAGCTCACGTTGTTTTACGGAGGCACTCACTTTTACACTTACCACAAGCTATTTTCAGCTAAATGTGCAATCAGGGTCACCCAGTGGAACCAATGTCCCTACTGGGGGGCCCTAGATACCGAACTTCACAACAGGATATTCCTAGGCTGACACAACAACTCTTGTGCAGTCTGCAGATCCCTTACTCACTCCACCACTGCATGCCCTTCAATTAACCCCTCCATTCCTCCCTGTCCAGAGCCGCAGCAGCAAAAATCCACCAGCTACGTCCCTCGCACAACGAGCACCCGTCCTGCACCACCAGCCAACCACCGTCATTACACAAATAACCAGGTTTGCTTAAGTTTCAACCACAGCAGGTGCACCAGGCAGCGATGCCGCTTCATGCATGTTTGTGATTTTCGTGGCGGCGCTCACGCCCGCTATATATGCCCTGTTCACAAATCCGCAAATAAAAATGCCAGATACAACCCTTCGACTCTAGTGAATGTTTCTCACTTATCTCTCGAATTGTCACAACACCCTGACACTAATTTTACAGAGTTTATATTGTCCGGTCTCTCACATGGCTTTAATCCCGGCGTCGAAAGCCTCTCATCCGAGAGCATCATCTGCGCTAATCTCCAGTCCGCTCTGGCCAAACCAGAAACAGTCGACCGTCTAATCAAAAGCGAAATCGATGCAAATTTCATGATAGGCCCATTTTCCGAACCCCCCTTCGGCGTTTTCCATATCAGTCCCATAGGCATCGCAACCAGAAAATTTTCAGGTAAAAAACGCATTTCCAAGCATTAACAGCCTCATACCACTCGATGAATTTTCTCTCCACTACCACGACATCGACCAAGCCATAACCCTGATTAAAGAAGCAGGTTTCAGTGCTTGGCTAGCCAAAATCGACATCACTTCCGCCTTCAAAATAATGCCCATTCACCTGGATTTTTGGCAATTATTTGGCATACGCGATATGGTATCGCTCCAGCAGGAGCCTTCTCCGTATTTCCCAATGCCGTAGCAGTGTCTCCCCAGCAGGGGCCTTTATCTGTATCTCACACCGCCGCAGCGGTGCCGCCCCAGCAGGGGCCTTCAGTTGTATTTCCCACGGCCACAGCAGTGTCTCCCCAGCAGGGGCCTTTATTTGTATTTCACACTGCCGCAGCAGTGCCACCCCAGCAGGGGCCTTTATCTGTAATTCCCACTGCCGCAGCAGTGTCTCCCCAGCAGGGGCCTTTACCTGTATTTCCCACTGCCGCAGCAGTGTCGCTCCAGTAAGAACCTTTTTCTGTATTTCCCACTGCCGCAGCAGTGTTGCTCCAGCAGGAGCCTTGATCTATATTTCCCACTGCTGCAGCAGTGTCTCCCCAGCAGGGGCCTTTATCTGTAATTCCCACTGCCGCAGCAGTGTCTCCCCAGCAGGGGCCTTTATCTGTAATTCCCACTGCCGCAGCAGTGTCTCCCCAGCAGGGGCCTTTATCTGTAATTCCCACTGCCGCAGCAGTGTCTCCCCAGCAGGGGCCTTTACCTGTATTTCCCACTGCCGCAGCAGTGTCGCTCCAGTAAGAACCTTTTTCTGTATTTCCCACTGCCGCAGCAGTGTTGCTCCAGCAGGAGCCTTGATCTGTATTTCCCACTGCTGCAGCAGTGTCTCCCCAACAGGGGCCTTTATCTGTATTTCCCTCTGTCGCAGCAGTGTCACTCCAGCAGGAGCCTTTATCTGTATTTCCCACTGCCGCAGCAGTGTCGCCCCAGCAGGGGCCTTATCTGTATTTCCCACTGCCGCAGTGTCGCCTCAGCAGGGGCCCTATCTGCATTTCCCACTGCCGCAGCAGTGTCACTCCAGCAGGAGCCTTTATCTGTATTTCCCACTGCCGCAGCAGTGTTGCCCCAGCAGGGGCCTTATCTGTATTTCCCACTGCCGCAGCAGTGTCACCTCAGCAGGGGCCCTATCTGCATTTCCCACTGCCGCAGCAGTGTCACTCCAGCAGGAGCCTTTATCTGTATTTCCCACTGCCGCAGCAGTGTCGCCCCAGCAGGGGCCTTATCTGTATTTCCCACTGCCGCAGCAGTGTCGCCTCAGCAGGGGCCCTATCTGCATTTCCCACTGCCGCAGCAGTGTCACTCCAGCAGGAGCCCTTATCTTTATTTCCCACTGCCGCAGCAGTGTTGCCCCAGCAGGGGCCTTATATGTATTTCCCACTGCCGCAGCAGTGTCGCCCCAGCAGGGGCCTTATATGTATTTCCCACTGCCGCAGCAGTGTCGCCCCAACAGGGGCCTCATCTATATTTCCCACTGCAGCAGCAGTGTCGCCCCAGCAGGGGCCTTATCTGTATTTCCCACTGCCGCAGCAGTGTTGCCCCAGCAGGGGCCTTATATGTATTTCCCACTGCCGCAGCAGTGTCGCCCCAGCAGGGGCCTCATCTGTATTTCCCACTGCCGCAGCAGTGTCTCCCCAGCAGGGGCCTTTATACGTATTTCCCACTGCAGCAGCAGCATCTGTACCTCACAGATGCCCACAGAAGCCAATCCTCTTCCAGAGGCCTCAGCCGCGACTCTACTCCAAGCGAAGGCCAGCAATCCACCGGCCTTAAGCTCTGCTATATTTTGGGGGCCCAATAACGCCCAGCCTTGGCTGCTGTCCCACACTAATAGCATATTTTGGGGGAAGTGTTGTGGGCTCGGGCAAACACCAAGATCAGAGCCCTCGCCCCAGACAAGGGGGAATGCTCCGTGGTCGGGAGAGAATGCCAACCCCGGAGCCCTCTCCTCGGACAGCATGCCAAATACGCATACTATATTCTCTGCTTAACTAAACTGCCGTCTAGTTAATTATTTGCTAAGGCAAACTTGTGAAATCAACTCCTTAGCATAGCATATTATTTACAAAAATAAAGTTTTAATATATTTACAAAATATCTTCAACATGATCTTTATTTAATATCCTAATGATTTTTGGCATAAAAGAAAAATCGATCATTTTGACCCATACAATGTATTTTAGTCTTTTACTAAAAATGTTCTTGTGCTACTTAAGACTGGTTTTGTGGTCCAGGGTCACATATAATAATAATTTCTAAACGTATTTTTACACCTGTTTTTAATAGCAAATCATAACTGATAAATCATACATTCATATACTCCCACATAGTAAAATCATATTTCATTTTCATAAAAGGAGTTTGTTTAACTATAAATCTGACAGTTAAAGTAGTCTGGTGCTGGTGCAAACCTGTGTGAGGTGTTGTGTCGGGTGTTAGCTCACAGCATTAGAGGTGATAACATCACACATTAGCTTTGCATTATAACAAGCGGGTGATAATTCTCAGAGGCCAAAACTGGAAACGACAGCCACATGATACGACCTCCACCCACCCACCGCCTGACGGACGGCACCAGCTGACACAAGAAATCTGTGTGTGTGCTAATAATGAGTGTGCTTTCTTTAGACACAAAACCAGAGTCTGCGCAATGAAATGTTGACTGTTCCAAGATGCCAGATGTGTCTGGAGTGGTCAAATATAGCATCGATGAAGCAATGTCATAGCAAACACCCTAACAACCACAATTGTAAAACTCTTGTGTTCTGATGTTGTTTTATGTGATTGACAGATGTGTAAGTGTAATTGTACACGTATGTGTGTGCGTCTGTGTGTAATCTTCTCACTTGATGCAGCGTTTCAGCGCTCGGGGATCTGGCAGGTTGGACGGGAGTTTGGAGCAGCAGGCGCAGAACTTAAACGTGTCCTCCAGGTTCTGAAACATTTCTTTATGAGAGTAGAACCCGACTTCGCCTTTTCCCTCCAGAGCTGCCCTGAAAAAGAAACGAGAGATGTGAGATCAATCCATCGAGGCACCCGCAGGAACGCACATCTGAACGAGTCTCTCACCTGTAGTCCTTGTAATCTTTCATCTTGAGTTTGTCTAAAATGACCTGAGAAAGACCCGGAACATTACAGTCCAGAGAGTAAAAACCAAACTGGTCTGAATAAACGCTGTCAGAACTGGGAGCGAAGGTGTCCGGAGGCGCTGGAAGCGGATTGGCCATTCTATCCCGAGTCTTGACCTAAACACACATGAAGATGCAAAACTTCTTTTGACTGAAGGGTTGTGCATTTGTTTTTGCTCATAACTGTTTCACATTTGATTGATACGCCAGCTTGCTTTCCTCCACAGGACTCATTTGTCTACATAAAAATGTCAAAGCAAACACTCAGAGCCACTCAAACATGATGAACGACACTTCAGCGCTTGAATTTTTCCCATCACTTACAAACAAACACATCCATCTTTAAACTATATACAGGCAGGAAAACAGATGAGAGGAAGAAGAAATAAGATTTGTAAGTCATCTCTAGCGTTGAAACTTAAACTTAAGATAAAAATAAAATCTGAGTATAGCTCAGAGCAACATTTGAAGAATTTGGGATAATAAGAGTAATAATAATTTTGATATGTACATTATTGGAATGCCTGGAAGCCCAAATATTAAGACGAAATATTTTCGGCCAAAGAGATAAAGTTTGTCAGCTTTTTTTTATAAACCACACCGACCCTACCGTTTCTTTATATAAACTCCCACAATTACAAGAAATCACATTTGAAAAGCAATACTCACAAGAGAGAAAAGAGCAGTCTGTAAATGAAAAATAAAACTGGTCACATAGAAACTCGCTGACTTCACAATGAAACTATGATCAAATCCAGATCTTCTGATGGTGTGCTTGATCACAGGATCAGACAGCAGAAGTAACTCCACCTCTCTCTCTCTTTCTCGTTCTCCTTTTTTGGGACGAGAGGAGAGGCTGACGTTTGTCCAGGTCCAGTCGCAGGGAAAGTTCAAATTAGCCCAAACAAATTTTCTTACCCTGCAGTGACCCCTCCCTCACCCCACATCCATCCACCCCCATCAGTCAAAAGTTCATGAAGATCTACAGTTACACCAAACAGAGTTCTTCAAATACAGTTCACCCGTGGCACTTAAAATCCCACATGAAAAAATACTGTAGCATTTACTGTAGTAAACTGCAAAATTCTTAGATGCTATATATAGTGTATTTGAACCTTACCATAGTAAATATTAAAGTATATTTACTACAGTGTCATTCAGTCTAACACAGAATACAACAGTATACATTAAAATGTTGTAAATATATATCAATTTTGCTGTTGTCCTTCTGAAACCTTGTATATCCATATGTAATGATTTTTAATTGTAAATCATTATTATTAGTCCCAGCGTTTTGCAAATATATAAAAAAGTATTTTAAAAAAGTGCCAGTCAACTTTGACAACAGTATGTAATCATTTAAAAAGTATTTTTTTTCTATTTCTGAAAAACAGGTCAGCGATGATATACTAGTTTACTATAGTAAATACTACAGTAAACTACAATATTTTGTCACATGGATTATTTATCACAATTTCCAACACAACAAACCTCTATAAGTAACTTTGATGTTAAAAAATACTTGATCCCTTGATTGAATGAAAAACAGTTCCATATTATTCCAAATAGGATTGTTTCAATCCTATTTGCTCGTCCAAAAAACCTGTTCTGAAGGAGAATATCATCGGTGTTCATTTAAAACATGCATAAAAACAGCTCATTTAAATCATGATCTAAACTTTAATCTAATTTAAGAACAAAATGCAAAAGCTGCTTTTTTGGTGCATCCTTAAACGTCACAAACACCGTTAAAACCAACGGCAGAATAAAAACCGCGACAAAAAAGTTTAAAAAAACTCACATGTTTCTTGATTTAAAAAAATGAAACAAAATAACTTTATTTGTCATTTGGTCCAACAGAACCTGAGATTGCAAATGAACCAGACAGATTTTAAACTTTTATACATTTGTCTTTATCCCAGAATCGCAATAAAATATTCTACATATGATCCTCCCGTCCATCAGCGAGTACTTTGATGCGGAGGAAAACAGCGCTGTACAATATACAAAAGAAAGACAGAGTTCGTGTGTGTGATCATGTTGATCTACCCAACACACACCAACAGAGGGAGACACAGTCCGACACAACATCCAGAAGAGAAAAAAATACACACGAAGATGGCAGATCAATGATTCACAATGGTACTGAATAAAAGAAAATACACCTTATCAAAGAACGGACCAACCAATCAGATTCCAGCACAGATGAAAACACCCCGATCAGTCATACAGCTCAGTGACGTAAAAACCAACCGACCCGTGGGTTAGTTCTCTCAGCAGCTTATCTTGTGCTTCTCTTAGAAAGATGTACTAAAACACGAAATAAATAAATAAAAAGAGACGGTTTACACAGTTCATGTCCACCAGAATCAAGTATACCCATATGCTCGTACATTAGCCATCGTGCAGAATATTTCGCCAACGGCTGATCGTTCCTGACCGAATCTCACAAAACCCACGCAGGACGCCTCAGTTTGCAAAACACGAAACAAGAAATTGCATTTTGTTTAACGTAAAGTCATAAAAACAGGACGGTTTTCTTTGCCTTAATCACTACGTCACATATCCATGACCATTTTTATTCCTCCAGATTCTCATATTATTCACATAATAAAGCAAAATGTGTTCATGGTTACACAAAATATAATTTCTTATTTCATCTCATTTTGCGATTAACATGTTTCAGTGAGATTCATTCTCTTATTTCTTAGAAACAGAAACTACATTGAAGAAAACAAAGCGAGATGAACATGACACGTACGCAGGACTCCAGCGTTATAGTAACGTGTTTGTGTGTGTATGCTTGCACAGAGCACGTGTGTTTGCAGTGGGCGGGTCTTGGCTCAGCAAGCAGGCGTGTGATTGGCTCAGTAGTTCCGCTCAGACCCTCTCAGTGCCTACATGTGTGTGGGTCTGTATTAGTCTATATCATGTGTGTGTGTGTGTGTGTAAGCGTGTGTCAAAGAGGTCGAGGTCTGTGCAGTCCGTCAGTATCTGGGGTGAGCTGAGGCGAGTGTGTAGCCTTGCTGGACGTCCAGTCGCCCAAAGATGCCTGCGCTGCTTTCCGATGAGCCAGCCTGTGTGTGATGGAGAATCCGGCGTTCCCCTCCAGCTGGGACAGGACCACCAACACCTGCCTGCGTGAGCGACATCACACAAGTGTGTTATTCTGATGATACCAGGAAGATAATGAGCTGCCTAACTAGACAACATTACTGAACAGAAAGATAGCAACATCCATTATGGAAAGTACAACGCACTGCAAAAACTTCAAGGTGGCAGTGGATTTAAGAGAAATGCCCAAAATACTTTTATTTCAGACAATAAGTATAAGTAAAAAAACAGTACATTAAACACTAAATAAAATAAGAATTCCTCAGACGTCTTTTGTGGTCAGTGTTTTTCAGATGTGTGTGCGTTACCTGTGTAAGGGCGGCACGCTGTCGATGGTTTTCAGACTGCCCCGGGTCGACACCACATTGAAGCTGTCGGTACAGTCACAGGACACATGGAGGTAGTACTTTGGATGGCGGTTTTCCACGACGACGATGAGCCCCGCCCACCCATGCGTCAGGTAGTAGCATGTCATTCCCTCTCGACCCTGCAACAGAGAGAGAGAGAGAGAGAGAGAGAGAGAGAGAGAGAGAGAGAGAGAGAGAGAGAGAGAGAGAGAGAGAGAGAAAAGAGATAGAATCGAGAAGAGAGAGAGAGAGAGAGAGAGAAGAGAGAAGAGAGAGAGAGAGAGAGAGAGAAGAGAGAGAGAGAGAGAGAAGAGAGAGAAGAGAGAGAGAGAGAGAGAGAGAGAGAGAGAGAGAGAGAGAGAGAGAGAGAGAGAGAGAGAGAATCCAGATATGTTTTAGTGAACACACATTTATCAAAATGTGCAACATTTGGTTGATTATGTTGTTAACAGCTTTGGAATGATGTGCCTGTTCAAATTGAAATCAAATCAAATATTGGCCTAAAAATAATTGGAAAAATTTAACTAAACGAACAATTGAAATGTTGTCGCAGACTGCACTAAAATGATGATAATAATAAAAAAAATTAATCTTATATAGCAACGTAAAAAATAAACAAATAAAATGCTATAAAATTGCTATAAAATATAACAATTAACATAAAAATCTAAAGAATAAGAGCTCATTTAAAATATGATTCAAACTAAAAACAAAACTATAATAACTCTGGTGTGACGTCAGACCTCGTGTCTCTCTCCCTTGTTCTCTGTCAGTAGGATGATGGCGTCGGCGAGCGTGGTCGACATGGCCTCCACCTGCTCCACCATCACCTGTCTGGAGCTATAGATGCCCAAGATGTATCCTGGGAAATCCTGACTGGGTCTCCGGGCATTGGTGGGACTGGACACTGAAAAACACACAGATCAATTCTATTTGACCTCTGAACGTTCAGTTTTCATCACTGCCGTTCGTTTAGTTTGTGTACCTGGTGTTAAAGCTCCCGTCAGGTCCATCTGCCAGTGGTTAAAGGCACAACACACCACAGCGTACTCGCCCGGCTCCAGCATCACATCACAACCCACAAACTTCTTCACCGCCCGCTTGCTGTGTGCCATCAGCCGGCCCAAAACCAATTTATTCCCACTACCGAATGAAGCCCGGAACACCATTATACACAGATCCAACAGGTGACTGTCGGCCGTATCCGAACGCCTGGCCAATAGAGAGACGTCCTACGTTATTGTTTTGTTAATAATACTGTATCTCTTTGATCATTTTGGACTGTTGTGTTGGCATGTACAGTAATTTACTGTTTGTGTTACCTGCTGCCCTCCTGAAACAGGGCGAACTCCAGTGCGGTCCGTTCCAGAACCGTGAGGGCGGTAACGGTGACGGGTTTACTCGCTCGACACGGGAAACAGCCCTGCAGACGCACCTCTTGCCAATCTGGATGAATCTTACAGATATCCACCGAGTCAAAGTACCTGCGCAGGGACATGAAGAAAAGACTGACTGAGATTCTTGATATTATCAGACATGAGTGGGTAAATAAAAATGAGCTTGACCTTTGTCAATGCATCCATTTGCAAGTGATTTTGGAGGGAAGGTGACACACGACATGGTAGATTTTTAGAAAGAAACGTACTTAATGAAGTCTGTATATTCTATCCAGAAGACGCCCTCACTGCTGCCGTGTGCCATCAGCTCGTGCCGCAGGTGCTGCGGCCAATCGGCCCACTCATCAGACCAGGAACCGTTCCAGGAGAACCGGCCCCAGGGGTTCCTCAAGCGCAGCAGTCTGACACAAAACAACCAGATAAACTAATTTACCACAAACGTCATAAAAGTTAATTTACTTCCTCATTCACATGTTTAGTTATGTTATTCTTCACTTTTTTGATAAGGTAAAGATCGAAATACATCCAAGTTGTATGTGTGTTGTGTCTCACCTGTAGCCCTGAACGTCTCTGACGTCCAGTATGGAGTAGGCGTGTCTTGGGCGGAGCCCCAGAGATTCATAAACCATATCATCCACCTTCATGTTCCCGCCCCCACAGGACGCCCCCATCAGAAAACTGAAACCAGACACAAGAACCAATCACAAACCACAACACAGATAATAAATATGAATATCAAAACGAATTTCACAGCACTTGATAATAATAATATAAAACACATTTAATAAGGAAACTTCATTTATAAATATTAAAGACTGTTTCATCGGACGCGCGCGCGCCTGTCCCCCAGTTAACTTCCGGTTTGTGTTTGGCTAGTGTCTCATTTTTTTTTAAATATTAATTTGCATTATTATTTTACTGTATAATAATTGTATTTGTTTTGTTGTATGTTCATTTTATTAAAAATAAACAATTTGTGGAATGGGTCCTGTAGTTTGGTCGCATTTAAAGAAACCGTATGGTACATTGACATCTAGCGGTCGAGCTTGGTATCGCAGTCTAAATTCAAAATATTGGAGAGACAAGTTATCAGAAATAATCGTTTCACTGATCACAGAGCCTTTTGATCCAATTATATTTGATTCAATATCATTTTATTTCAGCTAGTATGAGAATATGTTGCTGTTGTGAGAGACTGTACATGAATCATGTTACTGCAAAGCCTAGAAAAGTTTAGAAGAATTACTGCTCCAATGAAACACTGCCTTCTTAATCGTTTATCGGTTTAAGAAGTTTAACCTTCTTAAACCGTGACACACATCATACTGTAGAAGCACTGTTTACTAAAGATACGTGTGCTGTAATTTCATGGAGCGTCTTAAAGGTGTTGTTCCCATGATGCCAATTTTCAAACTTTAGTTAGTGTGTAATGCTGCTGTAAGAGCATAAATAATATCTGCAAAATGATAAACCTCAAAGTTCAATGCCAAGCGAGATATTGTCTTTAACAGAATTCACTTTTCAAGGACTACAGAGAACGGCTGGAATCGGTCTACAGCCCTCTACTTCCCGGGTACATGATGTCACTATTCCGAGTTTTTGAATGACCTCCATCCACAGGAATACGCAAAAAAAAGGGGCGAGGCCTTCCTTAGAGAAGAGGAAGAGCCGCTGGAGTAGTGTTTGGTTATCAGAGATTGTAAATATTTAACTGAGCAGCTCAATTGATTACTTTCACTTTCATCACAGTCCTACAGCTGGTAATTAGAATTCAGCTACACACATTCTAAGATAACCAACAGTCAAATAACAGCTTCTGTGTAACGCACTGATATTGTGTGTGTGTGTGCGCATACCTCTAAAACACTTCTATCAAACGTCCTTTGAAGTCCTGCTTGCGAATGTCTCCTTGTCAATCTACTTGTTTTATTAATCAACTAAGCTCCAATATAAAAAGGCAAAACTAACGCTTCTGTTATTAGTGTTAATTAATATAACCGGTCTGACCCAATCGGTCCGGTGTCATTTCCCTCGCCATAGTAGGAAAAAAATTGCGATCTCTAACAAAGATTTACGTTTGCACATGCACTAGCAGACCTCCGTTACACTTCGATCGATCCGCATGTGTTTAACTGATGAAGTGAAGTTGACGACACTGTTACTGTTTATTGCTAAAAGCTAAAGCTTATGAATACACGTGCACTGAGAGATGGACCAACCAATCACAACAGCCTGAGAAGCGTAAACTCGCTGATATGGTATGGGTGGGACATCTTCAGACACACGCTCTAAGCGGGGAACCAATCACGACAAACTGGGTCAGCTTTTCCAATCAGAGCGTTTCGGAAGGAGGGACTTTATAGAAACCAGAAAAAATCTGATCGTTTTGTGAGAAGAGGCACAGCGGTGAACAATAGACTTGTGAAATATAAAGCATGAACATCCATTGTTAAACACTCAAAAAACATAATCTAAGCTTCGAAAACGGCCTAAGAACGGCACCTTTAAAATGTTCATGACATGAACATGCTAACTGAAATCCATCTTGAGCGTGTGTGCGTGTCTTACCCTGCCTCTTTGGAGCTGAGCATTTTGGCCCATATGAGGTCCGTGTCGATGGGTTCTTCACGCGGGTTGGTTGAGCTGACCTGCAGCATCAGACTTTCACAGGGGGCGCCGGTGAGCGTGGCCAAACCTTCGATGGCGCGACCCGCCTGCAACGCAAAATACGAGCCGTGGAGCTTCGCCAGAGCTTTCTCTATCAGCGCCACCCACAGCTGCCTCCTCTGAGCCTGAAGAAACGAAACCAAGACACAAACCAAACAGAATCAGTTTCATCCGTACAATGTTGGTCAAGTCATATCCATGTGACATGCTGGCAGACAAACGGACCTGTGAGAAGAGCAGAAATCCGTACTCGTCGCAGGGCAGCATGTCATCCACCAGAACAGTCGTCCATGTGCCGTCTTTACACAGCCGGACCTGATACGCGCCCTCCGGACAGATTGTTCTGGTGATCATCACACGCTCCACCAATTCAGGCCGTTCGGCGAGGACCGCCAGAGCGCTTAAGAACCTGAAAACACGAGAAACGCAACATGACAATGTGATTCACTTTCTCAAAAGAACTGATTAAAAATGATCTACCCGTCCCATACCAGCAGTTTCCCAGAAGTCCTTGCAGTATATCAGAGGGCCGAGGCGTTCTAAACACAGACCACTTCACCCCACGATCCTTAAAATTATTGCAGTTAATCTCATGCGGGCGGAGCCACTTTTTGATTCGCTGCTGGACGCTGTCGTTCTCAGGAAAGCCAACCGAACGTGGACCGGGAGGAAAACTGTCGTCGACGAAGTTCACCGCGTTCTGAAACAAACACACAAGAACTTCTGACATGATGACAGAATGGAATGTAGCAGACACATAATTACACAATCGCACTCAAATCTTACTGAACGACATCCAAACCCTTAATAGTTCACATACTACAGTACGCATCAGATGAGATGAGTAACAGCGCTGAAGAAACAGGAAGAAGATTCATTCTCATGCTCCTCCAGCACCTGATTCTGTTTTGTCGCTTAAGGAAAAGCCCGTGTGTGCTGGAGGAATAGGGGTCATTTGGTCTCTGGGGAGATGTTTAATTGCTACCGCAACCATTTCTAAAAATACATCTCCCAGCTCGCCAGCGCAGACAGCACCAGATTGGAGCGCCGGTTCATACACGAGTGTGTGGTCGAACTAAAAATCAGTCCATTAACTTCTGTTGAAATCACATTCGCCTTTACAAGGAAAGAGAGTTGATATATGTGACAATTATACTTTTAACTGCAAAAAATGCAGAAAAATCAATCATGTGTTGCTTCGGGGCTGAACAAAATAATGTAAATATAACAGCTGGCTGTACGATGTTAAGTGATAAATACACATTTCAGTGATCGCAACTATTTTGAATATAAATGTTATATGAAATGAACATTTGGGTCATTTCACAGCTTCATTTACATGATTCGATATTAACCTTTAATATTAACCGACTGTAAGTCTGCAGTGATAAATACACAAACATCGAATCCAATCCTTCATTTGTAATATAACGGATTTCTGTTGTGTAATGTAAAGGGTGACCTGGACACTACAAACAGGACGTGTTTGGACAAAAAGCATCAACACAATACTGTGCTCTCGTAAGTCATTTCAGGATTGAGTTTTAGTATGGAGTCCGTCTATAGTTAACTTCAGGATTTGTATAATGTTGTATCGATCCTTTCTCGACCCCTCCGTACAACATTTCAAAGAAATCCAATCACACATCACTCACTAGAGATTCATCACATCACCCAACACCGGCTGGTCCAGTCTGAAGCTCGGGTCTTACTGACAAACCATTCTGGGATCACAAGCTCTCTTTATACTGTACTTCAGTGTCTTGAAACTCTTGGCAATTAAAATCAGTTCTTTTAACTGGTTTTAACTGCACAAGGTGGATCAAGCATCAATTTAAAAAACATTTACCTCCATGTAAAGGCTAAACTATTACAATTATTCAAAACGATTGTATGCATCAGGATAAACTCATGATGCAAAACTCTCACAGCACGGGACAGACAAGAATTCTTAGCGAGCCAGAGATTATGAACATCTTTAAAGTCCCAGTGAAATAAAAAATGACAATGCTTATTTTTTAATGAAATATTGCAGCGTTTATTGTATATAGTTTATCAATGTGGGTCATTCTCTTTTTTAAATTTGTGTGCCCTCATAATCTTTAGTTAAAGAGCACATAACTAGGGATTTTTAAGGTCCTACTTTGGTTTATTGAGTGTCTAACAACAAGTTAATGTACATTGAAGGTGTAAAAACACTATTATTTCGTAATAATAGGCAGCTATTCTTACCTTACTTCTTGACTGACTCTCAAATGATTCGTTCCCCTCCTTTCCGCTAGCCTAGTCTGATGTGATTGGTCAGATGGTCTAGTCTGCTGTGATTGGTCTACGACGAATGTTTGGGGGAGAAGAGTGAAGTTTTCGGGCAGTCCTAGCAAAACATAGGCGGGGACTATATGTAGTGACGTAAATCCGCGTGATTCAGAGTCGACTCCCTTTTTTCCAAGCCAATAGTTTTGTTATTCATTCACCTTCGAATTTACAGCTTGGCAGCCTGCTTACTTTCAAACATGGCAACATTACACACTGCATGAAATGTAATTTACATGATCTCATGTTATGTACGCTTTAAAATCTGAAAATGCACTTCTTTCCTGTAATGACTATCCATCTCTAATGACGCGTGTTAGACGGCTTGGGCGGAGCATCCGTTAACTCCTCCCCTTTAACTGTCAGTCTGCTGCCAGGTTCCATTTCAAAATGCAACGGCTGTTTTTATACATCCAATCAAATTGCAGAGAAAGACAAAAGCCACGCCCACTATTTTTCTCATTAGAAATTCCATTTCACTCTGAAATGCGTCAAAATACGGAAGTAAAAACAATCGCAACTTCCGGTTCACAGGGACTTTAAACAAGATGGATTCTAAACTAGGGCTGTCAAATGATTAATCCAGAACAAAAAGTTTGTGTTTACATAATATATGTCTGTGCACTGTGCATTTCTTTGTGTATTTATAAACACATACACATAAATTTATATATTTAAGAAAAATATAAAAATCAATTCATGTTTATATAAAATTTTAATTATATATAAATGTGCAAAATATGTCCTACATATGTACAAATGTATGCGTATGTTTTTGTGTTTATAAATACAAAATTAATATGCACAGTACACAGACAATATTATGTAAACACAAATTTTTATTCTGGATTCGATTAATCGAGATTAATGGTTGAACAACCCTATTCTAAATAAAAAAGAACTGAGAGAATAATCTTCATAAAATAAGCAGGAATTCTGAGTAGCTGCACAATAAACACATCTTTAAAGAAGAGGTCAACATCCATTTAAAAACAAGCAACCTAACTTTTGAAGGTTACTTGATATACTTTAGGTTAAAGTCAAATGGACATTTTCAATGAAAAGTCACAATGAAACACTCAATGTTATGCACTTATAGACAGATTTTAGTCCAGTTTTAACCAAAAATAGTGCAGCTTTAAAAAATCGAGTATCTGAAGGTGGCTAAAATGTTCGCGTTCTTGAAACACTCATGTAAATATGGAAGAGGAAAAAAAGAAGAATTGGCATGTCAACCCATCAACACGCCTTTATCGATACACCCTCACTGAAGAGAACAGCAGACGTCCCTCACTTCTGTGGGCGAGTGTTTAAATGTCTCTCATGTCTGAATGCATCTTTGTGAGCTGAACAACTGGTTTGAGGACAAGCTGGCAGCAAAGTGTGAACACATTCCCTCAGAAATACATCAAATATTTATCAGACCCGTAGCAAACGGCTGCACTTCCACCAAACAGCTATGTAATATGAAGGTCAGAGACTGAGAGAGATGAATCGATGGATCAGCTGCTATCAGCCAATTATTGATCAGTATTAACATTATTGGAAATTGCCCATTACCTTGAAAACAGCTGATATGGTTTATTGAATCATTTATTGAGTCTATAATTGGATTTCTCTGCACTTAACAAAAATCAATAGACACCCACTCAAATTAAAGGCAACAGTAAAGCACATTGAATGCACTTTTTGGATACTTCTCATTTGTAATAATTATTTTTTGGAGTTAATTTGTATAGTCAAATCTCTGAAAACTCACAGGCAAACAGATTGAATTCTTATTGAACAGTCTCTTACCTCTCTACAGAAGCTGACGATATTTTCCCACAATTCCTTGGCCTCCCCCTCGTCCGTGCGTCTGCGCGCCTCCACGTGCATGCTCTCCCTGCGTTTGAGCGGCTTGCCGGTTTTCCGCAGACTCAGGTACTGCTGCGGCGTGTGACAGGCGGCGCAGTGCTTCATCCGTCCCTCGTTCAGCAGCGTGCACGCAGGACACGTCCACTGACACAGGCTCTTGTCCTGTGCCCCTCCGGACGGCGGCGAGGAGATGGAGGAAGAGGGGGTGGAGGTCAAGGCACGAGAGTGGGAGTGTGGTTGTTTCCGAGAACATGAGGAGCAGCTGGACGGCTCGGAGAAACCGTGCAATTTGGAGGATCCGCAGGCCGTGCAGTGACCCGCTCCCGTCGGATTGCGTAACGTACATTTGGAACATGCCCAAGAGCTGAAGTCTGGGCTGGAGGGTGACGCGGGTGTAAAGCGCACCGATTCGCCCATCACGTCTATGACATCGCCACCCGAGCCAGGCCGAGAGCCTCGACACGCATCGCAGCGGCCTGCGGACGACGAGGGAGGAGCCGTCGGAGCGGAACATCCGGGGCATTTCCAAGACGGCGGAGACGTGACTGGCAGGGCGGGGTTATGCGGCTCCTCCTCCTCCAGCACGCTCAGGCGCTTGAGTGGGTAATTGTCTGAGGATGAAAGGGGCTTGGGTTTGGTGGACGGGCCGGTAGAGGGGGATGTGGGAGAAGGGACGGGGTTTGGGGGCCGTCCGGGGGGCGGGACTTCTCTGCGGCTGCGAGGTACGGGATTATTCTGAAGCGAGGATAAGGAAGGGGGAAGAAATGGGGCAGGATTGGGAGGCGGAGATGGGGTCTCTGACGGCACCTGGGGTGGACAGTCCTCAGTCAGATCAATGAGAAGTGGCACGGATGCTCCCGTGGCCTGCGTGGGGAACCCTGCAACGGGCGTGCGCACCTCGGGTACCACTAGCGCTTCGGGAGGAATCTTTGGGAGGGACAGTTTACGTGGGCCGCCGCAAGCCGAGCACGACAGCGCCACCGGGGTGTTTACCAACGTACAGCGAGGACACTGCCATTCTGAGCAACTCTCGCCACTCATAGACACCTCCCCGTTGGGCTCCGCGCACCGAGGCTCTCCATTGGCTACCTGACCTTTGGCTTCTGGGCTGGATACGGACTCCACGGGAACGGGCGAGGGCTGCTTTGGCAGAAGGGGTCCATTGGGGGTAACCGGAGCGGCTCCGCAGACGGAACAGGAAACTAATCCGTGGTGATTAGTGAGAGTACAGCGAGGGCAGGACCAGCGAGGTTCCTCTGCGCTGCTGAGACGCAGAATGTGGTTGAGATCCGGCTTCTGTCGGGGAGCTTCGCAAATGGAGCAGCGCAGGGAACCGCTGGAGTTAAGGAACGTACAGCGTCCGCATGACCAATCAGAATTCCTCACGACTGCTGCCATCGAACCCGGAGAATGAGAGTGACTGAAAGAGAGAGAGAAAGAGAGAGAGAATTAGATGTTGAAGCACAAATGACATACACAAGAAATGATCAGATGACATCGAAGGATTGCTGGAAGTGTTACGGTTTCATTGCTAGGCTGACTGAAGTGAACATGGTTAAAAAAGAGAACATGACAGATTTAAGATTAATGTTTAATAGACTGAAAATGTTTTGATCAGACATGATATTTGTCAAACTCTGTTTAATATACTGTTGGTCTTTGGCTCGGTTCACTGTCAACATGATGAGACATTTGGCCCGCCGGCATAAAAGAAAAAATATCACACACAGTAAGACGTCGAGTTCTGTGAGTCACAGCTATTAACACCGGTCAAACAGAACTGGCCCCCGTCCCATGACACACAGAGCGCTTGTGTGTTATCTGAGCGTACATGCATGAGAGGAAGAAGCGTGCGCTATGGCCGGGTGTTTTCTCTGACATAAAAACATAGCTAGAAATTTACAAGTAATTCATTGGAAATAGTTCACAATTGTATGTGACAGAGAACAACATTCCATCAGCATCATGATTTTGGCTTCGGGCCTTCTGAACGTGCAGCGACCAGATCGACTGGAACACATTTGAATGATTCCATTCGGAGTCATTTCCAAAGAACAAAGAGGCGAGAAAACGCTTTCGTTATGCAAATGCAGTGTCATTGTGAAACTAAGGTTCCTCCCGAACTGCAATGAAGTTGAAAGCACGAGTTTAATTCCACTGAAAAACATTTCAATATGACAGCGAGCTGAATCAAGAAGAAAATGCAACACTAACAACATTGGAAGAAAGCAAACGGTCTGCAGGTCTGAAAATGTATTTGTTTTCATTGGATCAACATAAATCAAGTTATACTGCCAACGTTCCAAACCACTTGCCATATGTTTCTGACCCCATACTCATGAACATCTCACGTGTCTTAAGATATTTGAGAAGGAAAACGAGAGAAAGAGAGAGAGAGGTCTACAGTATGTCTATGTACATTAGAGAAAGAGTTCATTCTGAATTGTGATTGGTGGAGCTTGTTGCTATGGAAATAACTCCTAAGTGAAACCATAAAGAGGTCAACAACACAGAACACTCGAAACATAAGGATAATAATCACATAGAGACACACACACTGTTATAAAGAGCAACACAAGCGGCACGCTGGAAACAAACACTGCGACATATCAATGATTCACCATCTCCATCCCAAATTAACGCGTGACATGCCATTGGCTAACAGAGAACCATCAACAGAAAATTCAAGTTCCTGCACTGCACAACCTTTATAAATGTACAATGATAAAACGATTTCAGCAATGAGAATAATTCATACGTGTCTTGTCTTACAGCGTGAGCTCCAGCGGTGAGCCCGTCTGAGCTCTCTCTTAACCGGCGACTGCGTGTGGCAGTTGTTAAAAAGGTCGCTGACAGCCGTTTGTTTTACTCGCACAACTTTCGGAAACCAACAGCCGCGTTCGGCAGATGGTGCCGCGAAAAAAAGAACATGTTCCTCCAGGCCTGTCAGTCGAGCTGCTGTTTTCTTTAAATCTTCTGCTCGATGGAACATTGGAAAGAGGTCATGTATATCACAGCAAAAACAGTCAGGATTGCATCTTAACCGCAGGAATTAAACAGACTGTTTTGCTACTGTATCTTTAGGGGGGCGATGGGATGTAAAGAGATGTTTCAATCAAAAATGAAAACTCTTTTATTCATTCCCCCTCATGTCATTTCAAACCTGTACGAGTTTCTTTCTTCTGCAGAACACAAAAGAAGATATTTTGAAGAATGTTGATAATCGAAACAACATTGAACCCCACTGACGTCCATTGTATGAACACAAAACCACCGAGACATTTCTCAAAATATCTTCTTTTGTGTCTCCCTGAAGAAAGGGTCACATACAGATTTACAAACACATAATGGATGGAATAAAGGATGAGAAAACTTTTTTTTTTGGTGAACTGTCCCCCTTCAAGACACTAAAACTATAACATCAACAAATATGCATGTGAAAAACATCTACTGTATGCAGCATTCTTATTATTAAGAGAAAAGTAATTTATGTTTCCTCAAAAATGTGATGAAGACGTTGTCAAAGATATGGACTCTAGAAGATCTTTGAAACATTCTTCCTCTGTCTTCCAAATTAGAAACCAACAAAATGTTTTAAAATATAGAAGTTAAACACATTAGCTTTAGATGACAAGTTTTCCATTCAAAAGATATGAACATTGCTTTTATCCAAAGTGACTCAGAGTGTAAGCTCTATATTTTTTCAGTATGTGTGTTCCCGTGGAATTGAAGCCATGACCTTTGTGCCGCACACACAATACTCAGCTGAACACATTTAGAAATCAAGATCTATGAATATTTGTGCTTCCCATCCATCCTGCTGTCACTTCCTCCTCAAACACAACTGTGTCTTGGTCTGATTTGAAACGGTTTCTACACATCACACATCCACACGTATGACCCATGAACTACCTCAAAATAGTTTAGGCATTTCTGAACAGAGAGAGAGAGAGAGAGAGAGAGAGAGAGAGAGAGAGAGAGAGAGAGAGAGAGAGAGAGAAAGCGCTGCAGGTCTGAAAATAAGTGGTTTGTTGTTTAGAAATGAAAGGAAAAGTTAATCTCAAAATCAAAATGTGTTATTTTTTACTCACCCACATGACATTCATCATGTTTTGAGGCCTCCTGGCATCTTCGGAGCACAAATAAAGATATTTTAGATCACATTCGAGAGATTTCCAGGCCTCCTCATAGACATCATGGTTATAGGTGTTGTCAAGTTCCAGAAAAGTACTAAAGACATCGTTAAATTGGTCCATCCGCTCATAGTGGCTCAATTGAATTTTTTTGAAGCGACGAGAATACTTTATGTGCGAAAAACAAACCAAAATAACGACTTTATACGACTTTAATATTCTCCTCTGTCTTGTTGTCAGTCTATGGGGCGCGTTCACGAGAGCATTCGGTGGAGGCAGACGCCGGCATTCTGACTGACAACCCGGAAGTGCAACTCTGTTTACAAGCAGACGCACGCTGTATATAAGCTGATCTTGGCAAAATATTTTGATATTGAGGGAGACTTGCACTTCTTTGCCCCACCGAATGCGCATGCATGGAAGTGCTCACGTGAACACGCACCACAGACTGACAAGACAGAGGAGAATATAAAATAGGGCTGCGTAA
Source organism: Triplophysa rosa (assembly GCF_024868665.1). Lineage (NCBI taxonomy): Eukaryota > Metazoa > Chordata > Actinopteri > Cypriniformes > Nemacheilidae > Triplophysa > Triplophysa rosa. The sequence continues at coordinate 1,954,335 of NC_079912.1, read as the reverse complement.
TTAATCGAAAATGAATTGTAATCATCAATTTTGGCCTTCATCAATTACAAAAACAAAATAATCGAGGTAAAACGATTGTTTTGCCACATTCCATTTTGCAAGGATCCTCTCTTTTCTTGTGGTATAAATCCACAGCGCACTCTTGACGTCACGAACATGCTAATTAGCACGTAACACCACCTTGCACCATAATAACAGGTAATAATAGATTATGCCGGATTTTTTACGACCCCTGTCCATCAAAATGACAGACAATAAAAAAGACTAGCGCAACTTCTACACTCTTTCCTTTACCGTGGTTCAGCTGTGCTATTTCTTTACATTTATTTTTCAGTTAAATTCACAGTTTAAAGGCCAAGTTATTTTATTTTTATGTTGTTTTAAAGGTTAAAGGTGCCATGAATTAAAACCACAATTTTAACCCGAGCTTTCGGGAATCGTATTCACGCGAACATCATATAAGTGTCAGAACTGAAAACGCCCTTGTTACTGAGATTACATCTGTTATTGACACCAGGCCCAGCGAACGCCAGGTCCTGGAATACACCTATCAAGGTTGAACACCGCCTCCACAGAAGAATATCAACAACTACTTCTCTAGCCCCGCCCACTGGTTCGTGCATGACAGTACTGAAGTAACACAAGTTGCGTGGAACCAGATAGAGCGAGCAAGCAATAAACAATAAAAAAAAGCAATTTTGCAATAAAAAAGCAATTTTGCAGTTAAAGATCGCAAAATATTGTGGAGTCAGTGCCTGGTTGTGGAAGAACACAGTCGCTGCATAACCTTCCTTCGGATTCCCACATTAGTAATGCGTGGTTGAAGTTTATTTTTAAAGAGGTTCCAGCTCAGGTGAACAAGGCAGAGGTCGACGATGGATTTGCGGAGAGACTCAAATTAAAAAGCAGTGCTGTGCCATCAATATTGGATCTGATAGGAATGGTGCAGCAATCTTATGTGAGTCCAACATATTTTGTACTGTCACTATTGCTTTGTTAGAGATCGCTTGATATGCCCTGAGCCCTATTCGCATGGGATTAGTGTTACCTGGGGACCTCTAGTCATTTGTAATACTTGCAGAGGTTGTCTGTGATATTAATCTCGTGCGAATCGTTAAACACTACACAACTGTAGGCTATACAAACTATACACAAAGCCTTGCCATCACATCCGGGAAATAAGTCAGTAAATTTGAGTAAAATCACAGGCTTCATTTATCCCTTGCGAATGCGCCACATGAAATACAGATGTGGGGAGGTCATTTATAAATCACACGAGGTCCCCAGATAATACTAATCCTGCGCGAATAGGGCGAATGTGTAACCTAACGTTACGTGTCTAACGGTGGCCGTTAATCATAGCAGTGGGCGTTTACTTCCAAGTCTTCAATGCGGCACGCCCATTCAAACTGATCGTTTGTCAAGCCGGCCTCAAAACCCCGGTAGAAAATAGCCTATTACTTATTGATTTTGATGTTTTTGAATGTAAAAACCACGCGAACGTCATAAGTAGACCTCAGAAAACAGTATAAAACAATAAACAAGCCCAGTTCATCACACCTTTAATGAGTAATCGGGTTAAATAATCGGGATCTCAATATTGGCCAAAATAATCGTGATTATGATTTTTGTCATAATCGAGCAGCCCTAATATAAAATTCAATTGAGTCACTATGAGCGGATGGACCAATCTAACGATGTCTTTAGTACTTTTCTGGACATTGACAACAACTATAACCATGATGTCTATGAGGAGGCCTGGAAATCTCTCGGATGTCACCTAAAATATCTTTATTTGTGCTCCGAAGACGTCGGGAGGTCTGAGTAAAAAATAACACAATTTTGATTTTGAGGTGAACTTTTCCTTTAAAATAAAACATTTATAGTTATTATATTTGAACAGACTTTCCGAACAATCTTTTACATACACTTTACATTTCGTCGCCTTGGAATGATAAGGTTCTTCTATCTGACATTTTTGTCAAAATTGAGTTATTCACATATTCTTATTCTGTGACAACGTTTTTACATGACGTGATTTATTTCTTTACATTGTGTACATTTCAGGACCTTTTTAGAAAGCAAAAAGGTTTTAATCTGGATATGCAAATGGATACAAATATATTAAAGAACAAAACTGCTCAGAATGCAGATAGAACCTTACTATTACAATGCGATGATTTAGACTGACGAGGAACTACTTCACAGTAAAGTGCATGTTAAAACAAACAATACAGTATGGTCATACCTGCCCCAACATGTCACACAACACAATTCTATGGAAAGAACACATGACATGCATTAAACAAACATAGACAGACAGAAAGACAGAAACGTGTCCTCTGTGCACGGGCCGCCCCTGGAAAACAGTGTTAAAGGCAAAAATCCTCTAGTAAAATAAATGCCTTCAGTCAGAGTGGCTGTAAAGCCATCTGCTACGTCCTGACCATCTGCTTATCACACACACACACACACACACACACACACACACACACACACACACACACACACACACACACACACACACACACACACACACATTCATAATCTGTCCAGAATGTTTGACTTACCCACTGTATTGACAAACACACGTTTGAGTTACACACCGTATTGACACGCAAACATCCCACTGCAATTCATTCGTGATCTAACTGAACTACCCAGAATGCAAAGCAAACGCCTGTGTGCAGGTATTGAGATTTTTGTCATATTTCCCCCTCCTTTAACATCATGTGATGTTGCGATGTCGGCTCATACTTGTGTGTTACCTGCGTTCTCTGTGTGGGATTGGCTGCTGTTGTTGTTGGCGGGTGATGAAGGTGGTCCCCCACACCGGACTGCTGTGGCTGGTTCTGAGCCAGCCCATCGGAGGCGCGGGGGGAAACGGAGCGGTGCTGAACCCGTGATCTGACTCTCTGTCTGTGGTCAGAGACGACGCAGAACTCCCCATTGCCACGAACGCAAGCGACTCGTAAACACACCCGTCTCGTTGCCGTTCATAAAAGTACACAAGCGAACAAAGGTCAAGTGTCAATCACACATCTCCTCCAGTCTCGGATTTACGAGATGGTGACCGACAAAGTTTGGGATTCACGCAAGCATGCCGTGCCCGATGAAGTCTAAAAACACTTGCGAGATCCCCGTTTTTCCTCAAGCGCCACGGGCCCTTCAACTCACGTCTGTGCGCTTCAGGTGAGGTTCAACCTGCCGTAATCTCGCCTGAGAGAGAGGACGAAACCTCGCTGAAAGACATCGCTGAACCTCCAGAGACAGTTCACGGGTTTAAACGCAGAATATCAATGCTGTAACAGTCAGCACAAAAGTTTCCGTCTCCATCAGAGACGCTGCGTCCCGGCTTGTTTTTCGATGCATCTGGTTGAGTCACAGTGCAGTCGCTCTAATCATCTCTCTCTCTCTCTCTCTCTGTCCGCGTGGCTCATCTTTCTGCAGCTGTCACCGGGATTACGATGCGTCACATTTCATCCAGCCTGCAGAAGAGAATATTTCTTTCATCGCCGACAACATCATCGTCCCAGAGAACAAGCGCGTTGAATGAGTTTAATCTATGTGTGGACATTTTAAGAGGTTATGACAAACAAAAGCGCTCATAAACAGAACGAACAATAATAGACTAAGTAATGCAAATTATTTTAAGTAAGGCTGGGACGCACTGCTATACAACTGCAGGTTTATATTTTTTTGTGATGGCAGGCTGACACAGCACATAAAAAGAGTAAACAACTTTTAAATGGAATACAAAATCAGATTTGCTTTTGATGACAGATTCAGATTGATACTTCCAAAAGACTCTTACATTTACCACCTATATAGTGTCCCTAGAAAGTGTATGTTTCTAATGTAGAAAATGAAACCTTAATGGGGTGTAGTCAGAAACCCTGGATGTGTGTGTGTGTCTGATGTGTGTCTCCAGGGATAGCCCAGCCTCTGATGGACTCAGATGGCACACAAAATGGTCCTCCTTTCTGGTTCTCATCCAGTGCAAGCGCTCACAGGGTCAAACTGCACGTGCTGCAGTGACTGTCCAGATCCAGCATATCGCATCTGCGCATCTCGTCCAGGTCTCATCTAAAGCTCATGCAGATGTTTATAACGAGACAGCACGGGCTGCGAACACATCCGTGTCTTCAGACAGCAGAGTATCATGTTTGACACTCAAATCGCGACAATGAATATTTAAGGGGTAAAGAAAGGCTCCGGTGAGGTGCAGTGGTCTCGGGCCGCTGGATCCCGGGCCCGCTGAATCCCGGGCCCGCTGAGGACTCTTGCGCTCCGGTTCTGCCGTTTCTTCGGACTGATGCGCGTCTCAGAAGCGGTTCGGGACGGAAAGCATCCGGATGCATGAGGATCGATCCCTGTTGAACTGCGCGGTGCCGTGGGCCGGTGTTTGCCTCATACACTCGTGATTCCGCCGGACCGGATGATGCTGCCGCGCTCCGCTGAAAATCAAGGCGCATAAACTCCAACCGTGTTTGCGCGGCTCGTGATGGCAGCACGCATGCGTCTGCTGCGCAGTTTTCCGCGAATATGCAGGCATATGTTGCAGTTGTTTATTCGGGTTTCTCTCCGGCACGCGCAGTTGCGCGGATCACGGCGAGTCAGCAGCGCGCATGCGCAGATCCACTGCTCAGACTCTGCTCGTGTTATACACAAATCATCTTGGACTTTGTTTTCACCACGAAACTCAAAAGAAATATAAATTATTAGAACCATAAATTGTAAATAACGTTTTTTTGCATTCTGACATTAATTTCACATGACACGTTTCCTTACATTTCATTTAGTGTACGCATTAAGTTTGTTTTACTTTTTCATTTCTAACGAATAATTATAAGAATAGTACATTTATAATCATAACAATGATGCATTTTTATGACATTAATGTAAATTACAAAGTTTACAATGAGTTTGATCCTCAGGAATTGCATAATGTATAGCTTGAATGCGTGAGTTTTAGATAAAAGTGTCTGCCAAATGCATAGAGCTCCTACCCTAAAATTCAGTACTGTAATTCTGCTTCAGGAGAAACGGCCTATGTTTTTGTTCCTCATTTGCAAATCACTTTGAATAAAACTGTCTGATAAATTAATGAATATCATTTCAAATGTAAATCATCCGGGCTGGAATAATAAAGTGGATAGAATTAACTAGAATTTAGAAGCATTTCACCTCAGGTGATACATGCAAATCGCTTCAGTCCAAAAACGATTCGCTAAATAATTAATAATAACTAACACAGACTGTATACAGTGGTATTAGATGTATTTGGACACTTCAGCCAAACTTTAAAAATTATCTAACAAAATGGAATTTATGACGGAACAGAACAGCATACATTACTAGAACTTCAACTGTCAACTTTACCAGTCATTCTTTTACTGACAAAACACAACGACAAGTGTATTTTGGATATATTAGGTGTTTAACACTATGGCAGCGCTGTTGAAAAGGGTCAACTAAAGACCTCCAAGATATGATGTTCTCTTATCTGTTCTGGGTCCCATAATGATGGGACTGATTAAATAGACATAAGAGCAAATAATTGAATCAAAAATGCCCCAAAACAAAAATAGGGAAACTGGAGCAGTGATACATTAATTAAAAATATTACAGTATTAAAGTATTCTCCGCTTCAGTCACTGAAACATCATCTGTGCACTGACCTGAGTACAAACATCATATATGTTCAGTTAGACAGATAATGCTCTTTCCACTTTCACAACAGCCCGGCTCATAAAACTAGTCTGACAAGATCTTACGCACACACATACGCAGTATGATACAGATTCTTGTGCGGTGAGAGGGACAGTGTGTGTATTAACTTATTGAAACCATAATAGAGTGCATTATGCACTGTGACAAAACACACACAATCTGTACACGTATTTGAAGCATGTGACGGTGACAACTGCAGACACACACACAGATTCTTGAGAAAGTGCATCACTACAGAAACGCACGCACGCACGCACGCACACACGCGCGCACACACACTTACTACAGTAACACCCCTGCTACACTGTATATCCAGAGCGAGCTGACCCATGAGAAAGTGACACACAGAGAGAGAGCGAGAGAGAGAGAGAGAGAGAGAGAGAGAGAGAGAGAACAACTGTCTGGAATACTAGGAGTAATACACAGCAAGTGGCCTTAAAGATAAATGAATGATTAATCGATGCTGTATGTCATAAGGGTGAGCATCTATGAAAATTATTCATAGTAAAAATATCTCAGTTCAGTTGTTAGAGGAAAATTTCCACATTTTAAAATTCACTTCCTACTTCCGAATTCTCAACCCAGACAGTAAACCAGACCTTTAACCATCATTAAACCAGACTTCAAACTATCTATAAACCAGAACTTAAACCACCGCTTAAACTCAAATGCCATAATGTCGTATTGTATCACTTTTCAAAAGAACTTCAAAAGAAGCGACACGATGTTACATTTAATGTCACCATATCTTCAATTAAAGAGACGGACGGCAGAAACAGATCACATAAAAACACTTGTGGACCAAACACAACCGTTTAACAAAACATCATGTTCGTTAAGATGCTACGATCTTTATTTAGAAAAGAGATCGATCTTACTTGGGAAGCACAGGCAGGTCTCGGCGAAGTGATCGATCTTCTCTTCCTTGATTTGTCCGTGTAAGTTTCCCTTCTGCTGTCCAAAATAAGCAACTTGCTGCCAAATGACCCCGAAACAGATCATACAGATCTTTCCCCCGTCAATCCATGCTCGTGTGTAGATGTTTAGATCTACTGAATTAATCTCGCAGGGTTTCTCATGCTCTCTATGGAAATAATCGCCGACGAACTGAATGCAACGCAAACTACGTACATCTACAAAAAAGCCCGGGCCGGTAATGCGCATTCACGTCGAGAATACGGATTTCAGACGACAGTTTCCCAAAATGCCTTGTGTGTGTTTGAGAGCGATGAGAATTGGACGGTAAATGTTATTAGCCGATAGCTGTTACCTAGGAAACATACGTCTTATTTTCCTCTAGATGGCGCTCTGTGGCTCAGAGAGCGGATGCATGTTTTGAGCCGCATTAAATGAAAGCCTGTCTGTTGCGTTCATTTAAACAGGCATAGACCAAAAATATAAATTCACATATGTATTCATTTAAATTATTCGTGTATGATCGATAAATAAAAAAAGTCCCTGAAAATTTTTGATTTTATTAGGAATCGTTTTAGAAACAAAATTCATTGGTTTATCGTCTCGCGCGGAGAAAAGTAACATATCCCACGTGACATCATTGCCTTTGCGGTGCTCTATCGGCTTTAATAATTAATCATGGAGTTTTGTTTTTAATTAATTTAAAATTACACGGAGTTTGAAACTTTTAATTTAACTCCAAAACAAAATAAACAATGAAAAATAGTATAGTTAGTATTTAAACCCATCGTTCCTGACCAAAACGACAAACTATTGAGATCTGTTCACATGAACATTTAATGCCTGGGGCCGTTCTAGTGTCTGTATTTCTGTAAGTGACGAACTCCCGGATGTGCACATGGAAACTGAAAACTTGTGAGGAAAACCCGTAATAAATACCAAACATATTAATGAATTATATTTTAATACGACTCTAAATTTGACATGACAATGAAGTAGACTGACAGACCTTTTTAAGTTTAAATAATAATAAGGTTGTTTTCATATTTTATATTATTTTATACTAGAAACTCACAGGACCCACGCAATAGTGAACTCAAAAATGCTTTATTTTTTAGGGTTTAATATATTTATCATGTGATTTACTTGCGAAACATTCACGGGATGTTTTTATTATCAATAGTGACATCTAGTGGAAGAATAACAATACTGCTGATAATAAAACCGGGAAGACAAATTAAAAAATGTTCCAAAAGTCCCATCTGGTGGCCAGATGTGTAGGTTATTATTTCTGATATATTTAATTTATATCATTAAATATCTGGGTTATGCATGCATGCATGCGTAGTAAAAAAGGACAATTTCACAACGGTTCAATATTTGAAGCAGATTTACTGTATTAATGGAGCCTGTGAAAGCAGGACTAGGTAAGAATCCAGATTTTAGCATTGTGGGAAAATCCTACAAACCTTTCCCCCAGTGTTTATGAAGTATTTAGTGTTCTTAAACAGTCTGTGAGAGAGATGATGGTACCATGCAAGAACACTAGATGTATGGAAATAAATAGTTATTATGTTTTTTTTAATCAGAGGTCTCAGATAATCAGAATAATAAGCACAATGTTGAAGACTGCAAAAAAAGTAAAACAAACAAGAAGTGTGATGAAAGACAGTACAAAAAGACAGTGTATTCTCATTTTGCTTATTGGTCTGTGGTTTTTGCATTTCAAGTCAGCAAACCTTTCTGTTTATGCTCTTTCTTTCATTAACAACCATTCATTTAGTGGATGTTTTTATTTTAAACCAACTACAAATAAGGACCAACTTGAGCAATTAATCCAAAAGGAGACATGATATGAGCAGTACTGTATTACTACCAGAATACAGCAAAAGCATACAATAAAATCCTATGGCAGATTTTTTAATCTCCTGTTTGAAGCTGAGAAATAAATATCACAAAGGTATCAAGGTTTTTTTGTTGTAGTTACGAATAATCTCAGTTGCATCATAAGCATGAGTATTTCCTATTTATGTTCTTTCAAAGCCATAATTACTCTGAGTCTGATGTTGTACCTCAAAGAGCTTTACACCCAAAACATTATTGATGATTGCTAGCTCATGTGAGTATGCATTCTGAGCTGTAATTTTGAGATTTACTCATAGTTTCAAATAATTACATTATATTTGAAATGATCATTATGCATAATATGTAATTAAAGCCATTCAGGTTCTGTTTTAGTAGAGCTGGACTGCCAAATCACAATATTCAACGGATTGTTACATTCAAATCTAAAATACATTACATTTTACTTTAAATTCTAATGTTGATAAGATATCTCTAAAAGTTTTCAAATCAAGTAATTTGAAACATACAATTTCTTTGATTTTGTTTAAATCAAAATGATAATAATTATAAAGCACTCCCTTGGGATGAACGTGTTCTGTCAGCATGTCTTTAAACCCGTCGGGACGTGGAACACCACAATGTTCTTTTAATGGGCGGGGAACATGAATTTGAAACTTAAAAAGTGGGACTTTTAGGAGATTAGTATTAATGAATAATAATTAGTTTACAGAAGTAGTAAATAGGCTTATCATAAAAATAAATGGAAGACCCTCTTTGTTTTCATAAAGGAATCATTTTGACGGTAAAATCAGACAAGTGCGGAAAAAGATGGCGTTGTCACGTGATACGTGTTACGTTCTCACCACTGGTGACGTCTCCAACCAATCGCATTCGTTTTTCACGACTAGCGTAAGTTGTCGGTGATTTTGTAGTGTTTTCCAGGGTGGATTTCATATGTATATTAAATAAAAAACGTAGAATTCATTATTTCAAAAGTAACGCAAGTTTGAGTGTACTTAAAGACAAATGTAATGGGGTCTGAATGCGGCTTGTTTGATGAGTTGTCTTTTGTGATCCGCCGCGCGCCTCCTGGAGGAAGTTTGTGTCACTAAGTTATCGTTTGATGCTCATGTTGTCGTCTCAGTAGGGAGCACTCAAAGTTTAGAGACAACCTGCGAATGAGTGGACAGTGATCTGAGTGACATCGCTGTGTTGTTTTCATCGATGGAAAGCTCAAAGAAGCGTCAAATAAACGCGGCTACGGGCTCGAGACGCCGGAGGAGCTTGAAAACTTTCACACTTTGATTGAAGCGTTTCACTCGAGACCCTTTGTGCTGCAGCAGATACGTGTGTGAGTGTGTGTTTGTGAAACTTTCTGTGTTTCCCTCAGCAGTGAACTGTAATTAAACTGTAAGGTTTGCTGGGTTAAATCTTTATTTTCCTCAGGTTTTGTTTCGCGCGCTCGTGCTCGGCTGTTGTCATGGCGATCAGATGTCGCGTCGAGTCTGTTACAAACTTGAAACATTCACGCGCACATTCACGACAAAGTTCATGTGGATTGAATGAAACATTTGCGTTGAATTGAATGTAAAAATGTAAAGTGTCACGTTAAAATTATAAACATAACACTAATAACGTTCATTTTTATCATTTGAAAATACATTTTATTTGGAAATTTTAAGAGTTTTCTTAGTGGATGTGTTTTTGTTGGTAAGAGTGTGTTTACATGTGTTGTGTTTGTGAGTGAATGAAATGTTGTTTTAATTACATCGACATTGTAACCAACTGTCATTGTTAGCTCAATGTAAATATTAATATCCTAGAACACAATTGTGTGTGTGAGAAATTTGTTGACAGAAGTTTTTTTTTACTTCAGTATGAACTGAGGAGTCATTCTCTCAAAATGCAGCCAGTTGTCTTTCAGGGGCAGGGTTTGGGATAGTCTGGCCTCATTATCATTCTCTTTATTAAAACAATTCAAGTCTATTTTATGTATGCATTTACATTTAATAGGTGAATGTGTAAGTGTTTCTATGATTTGGGGGATAGTGTGTCCAGAAGTTAGTTAAAGGAATAGTTCACCTTCAAAATGAACATTTCTGTCATTATTTACACGCCCTCTTGTCATTTCAAACTTAAATGACTTTCTTTCTTCTGCAGAACACAAAAGAAGATATTTTGAAAAATGTTGGTAACAGAAAACTGTTGGCCGTCCCCATTGACTTACATACAATAGAAGCCTGTAGTCATTATTAATTCTCTTCATAGAAAAACAATAGATGTCTATCTATTATGTGTACTTATTTAAAGCTTAGCACACGTATGTGTGTGTGTGGGTCAGTGTAGTTGCAGGTTGAGTGTGTGAGGAAGTCTGATGGTAAGGTGTGTCCTGTATACAGCGAGGTCAGGAAAAGGATACACACACACACACACACACACACACACACACACACACACACACACACACACACACACACACACACACACACACACACACACACACACACAATACTATTATATTCCTGACTGAAGGAAAGGATTGTTTTTGTTGCTTCCAAGTTTACCAGATGGAATATACACTAGATGACGTGCATGTGTGTGTGGGTGACATTGAATTGAGATGCATTTGTCCATTTGCGCAGGAAATGAGCTGATATGAAGTGTGTCATTTCCTTCATTGGTACTGTTCGGCCCGTGAATCATCACGTTGATTGCAAAGAAAACTCCTTTATTCCTCGCTGACATTCAGAGAAGTGAGTCACCGGTCGGTGCGCTCAGGGAAAGTGAGCATTGAAGGAGGTTAGGATGAGTTGTCGGGTGACTCATGTGAATTATATTATCCTGTCAATATGAGAGGAAGGTTAACGCGGCCGGTCGGTTGAATGAGAGGTTTGGAAAGCAGCTGATGAGGATTTTGGTTATGCAAAGCCCACATGAACGTGTCAAATGGTGTCTGTGTTTGAACTTGTAAAGACGCTGGAAAATCGCTGCTGTCTCTGACCTCAGGGCTTGCATTATACACTCACAATGACACAAGAATTGAATTGATAATAATCTCTTCTGTGGAATGGTTTATTGGGTCATTGACGATATGTTAAATGCTCTCTCATTTGTACGTCGCCTTGGATTAAAGCGCCTGCTGAATGAATAAATGGAAATGTGAAAATGGAAATTAATATATGATGATCCAAATCTAGTTTGTGAACTTTGGATTGGTTGAATGCAGTCTTGTCGTATCAGTGGACTGTGTTCTGTTCTGTTGTTTTACGCTGTCTGCTGCTCATAATAGCTTTATAATCTGTTTCGTAATGAATAAATTGATTTCTCTTGTATTTGCAGAGAGAGAGAGAGAGAACCCTTTGGGGGATTTCTCAGAGGAGAAATGCTTTCCGTCCATGAGGTATGACAATAAATTACTGTTTTATCTGCGAACACTCCCCCTATTAAATGTCTTCAACCCAGTCCAGTTCCCTTTTTACAAACCAATTTTATCAGAGGAGTGGCTAAGGTTAAGATTGATGCGAAGAGTAAAACCGAAACTAATTATAGGGATTCTTCACCCCAAAATGAAACTTCTGTCATCATTTACCCCCCTCAGGGTTTTCTTTGTTCTGTTGAACACGAAGGAAGATAATTGGAAGAATGTCAGTAACCAAACAGGTCATTTTTACTGCCATAGTAGGGAAAATAAATGCAATGTGAGTCAATGGGGGATGAGATCGGTTTGGTTACTTACATTCTTCCGAATATCTTCCTTTGTGTTCAGCAGAACAAATACATTTATACAGGTTTGGAACAATCTGAAGGGGAGTAAATGATGACAGAATTTTCATTTGTGGGTGAACTATCCCTTTAACATTTAAATAAAAATGATATTTGAAGAGAGAGAACCTTTTTTTAAGTGTACACATGTATTAAAACAGAAATCCTAACCTGTGTGTGTCTTTCTTTCAGCATGAGGATGACATGATGCTGGCTGACTGACAAAGTATGCTGATGTATTCAGTACAGACGCGCTGATGGAGTGAGTACGCATCTTCTGTGCATTTTATTAGCATCTTTTTTACACACATTTACCTGCATCATTTTCAAAAGACACATCGGGAACTCTCTTATCAGAAAAAATCCATTTGGTCAATGGATAGTGCACAAATAGATAGCGAAGTAGATAAACAATTAAATAAGCGAACACCCAGTAGTAATCGACCGTTGAACTCATTTGACCTTTACTCTTCAATGTTCATTAAGTGAGGGACTTGTTTAAAGCGTTTGAATGGACTTTTCTTGCTTTCACTTGATACTTGCGCCCGATCTAAGACAAAGAAAAATGTTTTTGTTTAACAATACATTTAAAAAGAAAAAATATATTTTGATGCTTCATCTTTAAAGCCAAATTTGTCTCGGGGGTTGCACAGGAAAATGCTGATGTCACGAAGAACAGGAAGGGATGATGTCATTTCGTCAAAACAATGCATGTGTGTCCTGTGCACTTAGTGGGAATGATTACTGCTGTGATACACACAGATGTCTCATGTGAGCTAGTGTGAACGAGCGACGAGAGATAGAGCCGTCCTCGGTGTGTGATTTCTCGCTTTCTTGCTGTCTCTCTCCTCTGGTGTCTGTGAGACCGAGAGCAGAAACGCTAGGAGGCAATGTTCTTTTTCATCAATGTCTACGGCTTTATTTAGAATATGATACAGTCACGCTAGTATTTCTGTGCGCAGGATGTGAATGCGGTATCTGCATGGTGTGCATAAAGATGATGTGCTCTGAACAACAGACACAACCGTACGGAAACCGTATACATGTTGATTCCGCTGGCACTATTAAAACCATTGTGTGGTTTGTTTGAGCATCCAGGCTGATGAAAGCAGGTCAGAGCGGGTAAAATTTAATATAGTATTAATTTGCAGTTCTGTTTATTGAGTTATTGCACTAGTCCTATAAACATTTATATTCGTATGTGTGGAGATTTCTCTTGAATCTTGGCATTGTGTTACCTGTATTGTTGCTCCCGTGTGATAATTTTCCCCATTTGTGAGTCGCTTTGGTTAAAGGGCTGGTGCAATGGTGGTTCATGCATTCTGAGTTATTTACAATGTTAAACGTGCTGTCTTCTCATGCTTAACATGGTCAACTTGTCAAAAAACGAGTTTGACGTATAATGTAGTATTTCTGTGCGCGATACACTCCCCCAGCCTTCATATAGGTTGCAGAAGGTTTTTTTTCTAACATGAAAATCAGTTTCGTAACAACTTTTCTTAATCCCTTATTGGACAATTCTCCCAGAGAAGCACGCCCACGCATCAACCAGCGAGAGCGAGAAGAAAGAGCACGCCCACTCGTCAACCAGGGAGAGTGGGAGAAGAAGCATGCGTACACGTCAACCAGCTGGAGCAAGAGAGAGAGAGCACTGCATTCGCGAAGTTCAGCTGCGTTTGTTTACTGCATTTGGGTGAGGAATGTTAAACGGTGGATATAACGCTGGATTTGGAGATCGTTTGAAACTGACAGATGGAGCATCAGGACATGAACCGTACACGGTAAGAGTCATATGTCTTGTTGGCAATCGGCGGGAGGTCGTATGTTTTCGGAAATAATTGTACAGCTGTATCTGTCTTTTATAAATGTGATCAAACTAAAGACAGATATTTGAAGGGTGCGATACTATTCTGTAAGTACTCAAGATTAACATGAGATATGCTGAAACTGTCGGAGTTACGGCCACTTTAAATGACACGCTTCACGGTTAAGCATGCAACATAATGAGGTCATGTGACAATAAACCCGTTCTCTTCTTTGAAGTGTTCTTTTCTTGCATATTGATTAAGTTTTACTTTGAATTAGCAGTAGCCTATACAATGTGCTAGTGAGAACAGCTTTCCTGTTTCAAATGGATATGATTTAAATCGTAGCATTAGATCACATGGCAAAACATTGACACCAGATTTTGGCACATATACATTACAGATGGTATAAAGCACACAGTCTTATATTTTTATTATGTGTGGGGAATGTTTAATGCGAGAGGCAGGTGAGCGCACACATACACGCGGCTGATGTCTTTCATCACATCTGTGAGGTCTCCTGAGGCTCTATTGATCGGTGAGGTCGGGTCATGAGTCATGACATAACAGTTATTTTGCTGTATCCGTCAAAGACAAAAATCTTGATTTTATTGCCAAGACTGTGATGTTTAGATTTAAGCATGATGCAATATTAGTCTCTGGGTGGGTTACTGGGAACATCCCGGACCCTGCGATGTTGGAGCTCCACTAAGGACCCCATATTGATTTTTTTATACTGAAGTGTGGCTCACTCTCAATGTTGTCTTTATCAAAGAATGACTCACACACACACAAACACACATGCGCTCGCAGGAAAAGAGAATGCTGCTGAATGCAGGGGATATGTTGGAAATCAATGATGCTGCAGTTTTATTTATCCAAGAGGCTTCTTTTCCTTCTCGTCCCTCAGATTCCTTTAAAATCCTTTAGCATATTTATTCATTCATTTTTTCCTCCTCTATCCCCTCTAGATCATTATTTCTTTCATAACGCGCGGCACGCGTGTGGGAGAGAGAGAGGGGGGAGAAAGAGACGGTACGGGAGAGATGCAGGATGTTGATGATGTTGCTGCAGCACTGATGATGCTCTGGAGGGGGAAAGCTGACAGACATCCTAAACTCACACTCGTGTGTCTGATTCACTCTCTCTCCTCTCTCTCTCTCTCCTCTCTCTCTCTCTCTCTCTCTCTCTCTCTCTCTCTCTCTCTTTTTCTCTCTCTCTCTCTCTCTCTCTCTCTCTCTCTCTCTCTCTCTCTCTCTCTCTCTCTCTCTCAGCAGGAGAGAGACCCTCTGCGGCCGCTCGGCTGCTTGGAAGGAAGTTATAAGCGTTGCTATTTTCAGTGTGTGAACGAGCAGAGCTCAGACGGGCAGATAGAGGCTGTCTCTCAGCGTTCATTGATGTTTGAGGGAAAACAAGGGAATTCGTGGGATGTGAGCGGAGAATAAAAACGACGGAATGGATATGATTCTCAAGTAAACGACAGCAGTGCAGGAGGAGCATGTTTATGGAATAACTCGAGACGTTGTCTTTGATACGGATGCACACACGTGCAGAGAGCAGAATGGCAAGTTTCGGAAAACTTACGGATTACTTTAACCGTCGGCGTTCCAGGGATGAGCTCATGGCTCGGAGAGATGCCCGCCGCAGTGGCAGTTACTGCTGCACGGTCGCTGAGGCCAGGTATTCCCAAAAGAGATAGAGAGAGAGACGAAGGGATTTAAAAGCGTGTGCAGTCTGTAGATGGAGGAAATATTGTTACTCTGGGAATTTTGTGTGTGCATGCATCTTATGTGTTTGTGACGTCTTACCTGAGATAGCATCACTGACTTATTATGAAGATTGCTGATCATGTTTGGTCAATTCTCTCATGATATCACATCTAGTTTTCATGGGTGTTTCTTCTATGTTGATATAAGCAGAAAACGTATCAGACCCTTTTCATCTTTGATAGTATTTTATGGCCTATCTGCAGTGTGGTTGAAGTTCACCTGGACGGGGCATTTTTAGCTGTACACCTTCACGGAGGATAAATATCCGTAACATACAATCTCAGTGATGTTTCAGTGACTGACATTTTAAAAGCCAAACAAATAACAAAAGACATACCTGATCAGTTTTTGATTCGCCGAAATAAACACGGTTATCTGACATATTTCTCTGTGAAACTAAAGGTGAAATGAAAAAATGAAGGGCAGCTTTTTTTTTGTCCTTGTGAGTTGATTGTGAAAGTGGACATTGCATACCAAAATAGAGGCAGGTGGGTGGAGGGGTTGAAAAGTAAGAGGTTCGTTGTCACCCAAACAGAGAAAGAGGTTGTGAAAAGTTTCCGAGATGAAGCTAGTTTTCACATTTTGATTAAAAAATTCAGAACATAAATCTAATCATGTGCAAAAAGCCCAGGGCGTGCATTAGGATAGGACTCATTTCCATTTTATGTTTAAGGAAAAGTTCACCCAAAGATAACATTTTGCAGCAGCTTGGACATTATGCTAAAAGATTTTGAGGTGAACTGTTTCTTTAATTCATCACAACTTTTGATGAATCAAGGATCATTTTCTCTCAAAGCTGTCTCTTCATCTCTCTTCTCTCTTCTGCAGGAGATGTGTGAGGGTGACCACATCTGTAAAATAGTCCATATGACTCGTGTGCTCTTTGTCCCTTCAAGCAATCTGATCAACAGACCGAAAGTCCTTATTCACTGAACTGCTTGCTATTACTTTCATTTAAAGAAGAGCTAGCAGCTCCACAAGATAATCTAGAACCTATTAATAGATGATAATTAATATAGGTTAAAATGATATACACTTAATTATTATATTTTGCATTGCTCTAACGTTTCTAAACAAGTACAAGACCAAAGATGAGAAGGATGAAGCCTTTAATGTTTGATCAATTGTGAAACGCATTTATTGGCACAAGTGTCAATCAGAGGCGGATCTTTTGTACCACCGCTGCAGATGATGCACGTGTTTTGGAGTGAAATTGTTGTTTTGGCTGATGTGAAATACACAAAATCTTCCGTTTGACCTGTAGATTTGATTTACTCCAGTGTTGTGGATGCTAATGATGTTGCATAACCCGACGCCTGTTTAAATCTCAGACAGACGCCGTCACATTCTGCTGAAGAATTTCCTGATACCGTTTGGAATTCGCTGGTCTGTCGTTGCCAGACGTTCACACACAGAAGCAGCCAAATCTAAACTGCAGTCAATCCGGCATGCTTTAAAAAGAATGTTTTTAACATGTGCGTGGCATTAGAGAAAATGTATGAGTCTAAGCATCAGTAAATGTCCTTATTTGATTGAAAATGCGATTTTGTTAGTTACGACATTTAGCCCTTACAAATATATCTAAACTTGTACACACAGCAGCACAAGCAACTGTTGTTTTTCTTACACATTCTTAAGGTTTAAGGTTGATTCAAATGAGTTTTTGTTAATTATAGTAATGTAATATCAATATTTATTTGAATTAACATAAAAGCAATTAGATCAACTTTTGTATGTTATCTGAAGAAAATGCATGTTGTGTTTAGCAGTATAAATCTAGAGTGGTTGGATTCCAGGATATTGCTCTGCTGTTGCCAGGGTGTTGCTAGGGGGTTATTGGTGGTTGCTAGGTAGCTCTTAATGGCATCTGTGATATTCTGGTCTTTTAGTAATTGCCCACTTACTTTCAGTGTGATATTGTATTTTTGTCTTGTGTTGTTGTCATCCACAAGAAAGTCTCAAAGCCTGGACATGTAGCAGCAACAGGGGTTCTTAAAAAGCTTCATGATGTGAGGATCATTCATTTGTTTTAATAAACACCTCCAGTGTACAGTCTGTACTCCAGTAGAAGCAGAGAGTTCAAAACGTGACGTGCCGTTGACTCCAGTGGAAGATTTATATTCATGGGTGTGATTCATTTATTACTAATTAATTGGGGATCATTTACTGTGTTCTAGGTCATTGGAGAGACGGCTACAAAGGCCTATTTTGGCCAAATCTAGAACATTACCCAGCATTCCTCAGTCCCCTGCCGCGATCCGTGGGCATCAGCCAGAGAATGTTTGTGTACAGCAACAGCGCGCACGTCTTCCGTCCAGCCCTGGTCCTGTCGAAGCCTGCACGCTGCCCTCCGCAGGTATTGTGTTTGCTTCAAGACATGTTTATTAACTTTAGTTTAATTTACATTACAGTTACATTTAGTTATTTAGCAGATGCTTTTATCCAAAGTGACTTACAAATGAGGTGACTACACCATAAGGACAACAAAAAGCATAAGTGCAGTAAAAACCGGTCTGATATAGCCCAGCACAGTATACAGAGCTACGTTTTTTTTTTTGAGCAACATTTTGCTCCAATAAAGTGTCAACTGTGCTTTAAAGTTCTTGAGTGATTTTTAGAAAACATATCAAAAACATTTTCATTTATAAATTGAAGTGAAATTTAAGTCATTGTAGATGTTACTTTTAAGTTTTCTTTTAGTAGTTTTATTATTTTGAAAATAAATTAAAATACATTGCTTTATTTACAAAAAATATTTATTTAAATGATCATAAAACAAAGAAAATACAACAAATGTGTATACATACTTTTCATGGTGTTACATGTTATATACACTTTTTTGTACTGTTCATTCAGCCATGGTCTTAAATTGGTTGTGCGTGTGTATATATATATATATATATATTTTTTAAATATATATATATATATATATATTTTAAAATATATATATATATTTCATTATTTAGTTTTTTGCGACATGTTCTTGCCATTCTGGATATTTTCAGTTTAAGTGTTTAAATCCACAGCAAGTTCTTCCATTCACCTCCCGGCTAAAAAATAATAACTGCGTTTAAATCCACAGAGAGCTAATGTTTGAAAGAGAATTAATGACATTGGCAGCATAGTTGTGAATGAAATTTCATACCACATTTGGAGCGAAAACCTTCCGTTCCATTCACGAAACGTGCGAGCGCAGTGGCGTGTGTGATTGTGTAGTGCCGGCGATATTTACTTCAGCCTGCACCGCTTGGCCAAATCCTCTCTTTTTTCTCCTCTATTCTCACAGCTGAGCTACTCTCGGGTAAAGCTCCGAAAGAGAGATTTCTTCACTGTCTCTCAGATGTTAAACCTGAAATCTTAGCTTCCTCCCCATTCTTGTTGCCTAGCAACTGTCATTGCCAACAGAGGAGCATGTGGCCGTTTCAGCGCACACACCAGATCCCGTCCACTCTCAGCGAGTTTGACGTGCTCATTATGCTCGGATCAAGTCAAATGAGGTCCGTAATGTCTCGTAAAAAACATTGACCCAGAATTGACTGACTCGAGTCTAATAAACATAAATGACTCCACAGACAGATAAGCCCTCTCGTCTCCATCAGGGTCTGACAGAACGGGGGATACAGTTTACACATTTTAACACGTATGCCCGTGTGGCACAAACTGTCGTTGTATAATCATCTGATGTTCAGTGGTGAAAATCTGTCGTTTATCACAGGTGAGATGTGGCGTCTGGAGGATGAAACTGAGGGGGGCGTCATCACTGGAGCCGTCGATCTCCGTCCACGCTCTCAGTCGCCGTTCTCACATTTCCGTCGCCGGTCGGCGTATCTAAGAAAGAGCATGTCGGCGGATGACCACCTGGACGATTCTGTATTTGAGCCCACCCAGACTGAGGGGCGGAGCCTAGCGGACCCAAAAGTTAAACTGAAGAGGAAGTTTGTAAGTAGTTCTGTGTTTTAAATTCAAGTTTGTGTCATCATCTGTTCACGTCCATCTCCTACCTACATAACCTGCACACTGTAAAAAAATATTGAGTTCGAGTGCAAATGTGAATGAGGTTTAAGATGACTTTTTCAGTCCTGACAGCTGTGGTCCTTTCATACCATTGAAAAGATGACCGTAAGAATTCTTTGAAATTTGTTCCTGTGTTATGTAAAAGGATGAACAGCATTTAAAATAACACAAGGACATTCGATATAAAGACTGAATGTTTTGGGTTAGTTAATCCTTGTTGTGTTTCAAAGCGCATAAACCTGCACACACACACAAACGCATGTATGAAGGGTTGTGTATGAATATTTAATATGGTGTGTATAATAGCAGGTAAGCCGAACCCTCATTACCTGCCCGTGTCTGGTAATAGAGTCTCAGGTGTTCCTGTACGAGGGTTCGAGTGTGTGTGTTGTGTCAGGATGGGCTCCTCTCTGAACCTCGTAAGTCGTCTCTGTTTAGGGGTAAGAAGTCTAGTGTGGATATTATTTATAAACCGCTGATTGTCATTAATGTTTCTCTTTTATTACTTCTGTGTGAGGATGTAGAAAACGTCTCGTAGTTTAGGATCAGAAGTGGGTCTCAAGGAAATATGGACGGTAAGCTCAGCATGTGATATGAGGTCAGACGGCACAATTCCTGAAAGGTCTTTAACCGAATTATTGAAGATGGAGAAAGTTGTTGCGCAAGCGGTGCTTTGGTGGTGGCTTTAAATGGGTTCAGGTTAGAAATGCAAATTCTAGATGTTAAATGTAATCCAGTTAAACAAGTTAACCTCACTAACTGACTAGTTGGTGTTTGTTTTACAAGCACGTACTCCCTCTGAATGCTTTAATGTTCAGTGTTGGAGTATTATGGTACAGTAAGCAGATTATTTTTCTAACGTGATGTATTTTTGTAGAGGCGAGAGGATACAGTATAGTTGAATAATTCTCGCTCTGCTGACACTCTCAGAAATGAGGTGTTCCAGCGTTGCAAAACGCTTTATTTTCAGACCGCTCGGTTGTCACAGTTTACAGTGTTTGTGCAAATAAACAAGATCTTGGCCGTCTGCCTGCGTACAGGCTGAGATTTGTTGCATTGGTGTACATTAGGTTTTCCGGATGGGCTGCAGGATTGTAGGTTGTTACGGTGGCATTTCAATTCTTCAACATGGATTTTATTCTCAGATATTTATTTTTGTGTACAGTATTATCCAGAGGTAATGTCTATAGTTTTTCCCAAATACATTTTTGCCAAATAATGTTGTTGAATAAATGATGAATTCAGTGTTTTGCTCACAAGGTTAAATCTAACGTGGAGGGTCATTAAAAGCGAACACTGTACCCATTGTCCCTGCGGAAATCACGTTTGGCCACTACTGTACTATATCTATATTCCGAAGTCTTGTGTTATTGATTGTATTATGGATTATTAGAGCAAAGATCTATGAAGTAGATGAATAGACAAACAGTCTGCTTAACCAGACAAAACACAAACAATGATGCGTTTTCATGTCTTTGTTGAACGCAGGGTGTGTTTGTTCTTCCTTTTGACAAAGATCAGATCCAATTTTATGCAGGGATTAATGATAAAACAAAATGGGTCACCAATGTTTTCTGCAGGTGTATATTTATAAAAAAGGTTGTTTAAAATAGTTGTAAATAAACTATATCACGCAACACTTCCAAGCACTGATGTGATTGCTTGACTAGTTCTTTTTAGTCCCTTGTATTTATGGTATACTGTGATCAGAAGAGTTCTAGTATATAAAGTAAATTGAGTGTGTCATGTGAACTCTTACACTACAGTCAAGAGGTTGAATTCGATAACATTTGCAGTTCATCTGATGGAGCTCTAGATGGCAGTGCTGAATAGGCACAAGCTCTCTCTATCAGTCTCTTCACAAATACATGATGAAGGAAAATGTTGCTTGTATCCCGTTTAAGTGTTACTTAAATTACACGTTTACAAAACTCAAGCAGGATAGAACACAATAAGTTTTGCTTAAAATATAGAAGAAAGTTAGTGGTTGCTGTTTGTCATCTCTGTCGCACACATCGTCTTCTAAATGTTTGTCTTTGTCACAACACACACACACACGCACACGCACACACACACACACGCACATGTCTGGTTTACTATCCCCGTGAGACAGTCCATAGGCGTAATGTTTTTTATACTGTACAAACTGTATATTCTATCCCCTAACCCTATCCCTAAACCTAAAGATCATAGAACACGTTTTGCATTTTTAGATTTTTAAAAAATATTGTTCTGTACAATTGATAAGCTTTTTTGCCCATGAGGACCTCAATTTTGGTCCCCACTGTGACACGAGTTCCCATGTGTTGGTGTGTATTCAGGTTTAGGTCCCCACCGGGATATACAAACATGAATGCACACACACACACACACACACACACACACTTGAGAGGCGAAAGGCTGGACATTTTTCACTGGCTGCACTGGTTGCTGTGGGTTACGTGGGGAAATGGCGGCCATTAAGGGTCATTATGTATTTAAATGTGGGACGTTCTCTCTCAGACTCATCCGCACACTCGCCCGCTGCCTCGTTCGCTCTTTTCTCATGAGTTCTCCGGGCCCGTGTTTTTGTCCCTTGTGTGATTTTCTGACGGAGAACGCCATCAGTCCGGTTGTTGAGTTTAGTTTTAGTTTCAGGTTGAGATCTGATAAAACTGTGTGTGTGTTAGTGAATAAACTTTCTTTCCATTGACATAATCTTTGTGATAGTCTAAACGTGATAGTATAGAGCCCTGACGCATGTCGGGCAGAATGTGAGTGTGAATAAATGAATAAACTCGAATTCGAATTTAACTCACAACTCAGTGACAGCTGAAATCACACGAGCATGTTTCATTTCAGATGTGAGCGAACGTCAAGCAGACTCGACATGTGATTAACACATTTCAACCAACAGAAGAGATGAAAGAGCATGCTGCGCGTTTCTGAGAAACATAGAAGTTATGTGATGTTTATGAGGGGGGGGGGGGGGTCGGGGCTTGGCATAATGCAAATGAAGGAGAGAGAGAGGTGGTTTTCAAATGAAAATTCAGTCATCATTTACTCGCCCTCATGTTGTTCTAAACCCCAAAGACTGCTGTGAAACACAAAAGGTGTTCTTGGCTGAACTCTTTCTGAGTTTTATATTTGATAGAAATGTTGACTTGATGGATAGTGATTAAATTCAATTTCTCGTGAGTAATTCCGTTGCGTTCATTAGAAAAGTGAGAGAGACTTGATGTTCTGTTGCCCTGTGCTCTCAAGGATTATTATAAAACAGGATCATTAAATTCGATCTTTTATGCACACTAATAGAGAGAGTTATTTATTAAATCGATCACAGAATGCTCTGGCTGTCCTCTTCAGCTGAATGTGCCGTTCAGTATTGATGTCAGGCGGTGTACAGTACGTTCACTGCGGTTACAGTAAGATCCTCTATTCATTAGCGTTAATTCGATCGATCGGTGCATAAATCTAGAATGCTGCAGTGCAGTACAGTTGGATGGGTTTATTGAGCTGTTCTTGTGGCTCTGTGTTGTTGGTAAAATGGACATTTCTGCTTGTTAAAGGAATACGGGGTAAATGCAGGCGTGAAACACAAGTATACAAATGTGTGCATACTTTGATATGTTTGTTCTTGTGTTACTGTGATGGTAGCGAAGCTCAGTGCTCAAATGTCTGCGCCAGTTAACCAGATGTGTTGTCATTCGGGTAGCTAGTTATAAATATATCGAGAGAGATTAACTTGCAAAGTAAGATTCTCTTCAAACTGTTGCTTCACCATGACCTCCTGTTGTAGTTGACTGTTAATGTTAACAGTGGTTCCCACAGGATTTTGAGAGACTGTGGCGCTGATGACCTCACACACTAATTAGCATATTTGTGTTGCGTTTGGTCTAGTTTTGGCACTTGAAATCTGATCACATCACATTACATTTACATTTATGCATTTGGCAGACGCTTTTATCCAAAGCGACTTACATTGCATTTTCCTATACATTTGTTTCTAAGTATGTGCAATCCCCTGGGATCGAACCACGATCTTGGCGTTGTTAGTGCCATGCTCTTACCACTGAGCTACAGGAAATTATACTGTATTATGTTGTATTTAACTCAATGCTATTTTCACACATTATCTCTTTTGTTGTCAGACATAAAACGAGTATAAAATAGTGACTAAACACGACCCAATAACATCTCGTGTTTAATCCAAACAGCTGTTACTTTAACTGCTGCCAAAATCCTGATTTATAAACGCAACATCGTCTGACAAAATCACCATACATTTACATTAAAGAGCGGATATATGAGGTGATTTTGGCTATATTAGCCTACTTGTTTGTCTCATGCAGCGCACAGCCTTTACGGCTGTTGCTCTTCTCATCAATGTGTTGTTGTGTTATGAGCCCTTTATTTTAAATGCGAATGATCGTTTTATTGTAGATCGCGTATAGCGCAGACAATTCGGCGCAAATTCAGAAATATGAGAGAATACACTGTTGCTGTTACATAGAGTTACAACTACAGAACACACATATTTCTCATAGTAACATAATGGTTGAAACTAAACTGATGACATCACGCCGCAGATGGTCTCCACTGCAGATGTCATGTCAGATTGACAGTGAATCACTGTGGTCACTTTCAGTGTCGTCAGCCCTTTGAGATAGACAGATTGTGAGTTGAAGTGGGTAGATTTATTACGGCCTGTGTTTTTTACTTTTGACTTCATAGTCTGCAGCATTCTGTCACAGACTCCATTTTGTTTTTAACACTTATTGGTGTTTGTGTGTGTGGCTAAATGCCAGCGGTACACTCAAAGAGTGATGCCCTTCATATGCTTACAAACAGTCCTTGGAAATTCTGCTAGAGAGTTACTACAAGGTGTGTGTGTGTGGCATGCTTGTGTGTTTATAAATATGTGTCTCTGTCTCTGAATCTATTTCATCAAACGCATGCACGCATAAACGCACTGTGCAATGCAAATTTCAGCGACCAACATGTTTTGTAACATTGTCCCAGTGAAATAATAAATTACAATGCCTATTTTTTCATGAAATATTGCAGTGTTTATTGTCAAATAGTTTATCAATGTGGGTCGTTCTCTTTTTTAAATTTGTGTGCCCTCATAATCTTTAGTTAAAATCTGAAAATACACTTCCTTCCTGTAGTGCCTATCCATCCTAAATGACGTATGTAAGACGCCTTGGGCAGAGCATCCGTTAACTCCTCCCCTTCAACTGTCAGTCTGCTGCCAGTTCCATTTCAAAATGCAATGGCTGTTTTTATACGTATCCAATCAAATCGCAGAGAAAGACGAAAGCCATGCCCACTATTTTTCTCATTAGAAATTCCATTTCACTCAGAAATGCGTGAAAATACGGAAGTAAAAACGATCGCAACTTCCTCTTCACAGGGACTTTAAAGACTGCGAATTGAGTTTTTAGCCTGTCAGAGTGATGTTTGATGTTGATGGTTGTATAATACATCTATGATGCTAACATACACCCATTTCTAATGGATGAAGCCTTGGCCTGGAAGAGACGTCGTTAGGTGGTCCCCAACCTTCTCTGGGTGTTTCGACCCTTAACCACAACACCCTCATGTTGGCGGGTCAGCAGTGACTGGCCAGGTCACTGCCCCTCTCCTCCAGGCTTCCAGCTTGTGCCCTCTCTCTTGTGCCAGAGCCAACAGGTGACTCTCTCTGACGCTTCTCCCAGCCTACGAACGGCTGCTTTCTTCAAGTGGCCTCTCAGTCCAACCTTTGTCAATAGATTCCACACAGATTGAGCTGGGAATCCTCAGCATGCGACTTCCACCGTCATCAGCCATGTTGTCCACCCCTTGTCCCGGCAGTCTTGGACGAGTTGCTGGTATTTGCCTTTTTTCTTCTCTGCAGCTTCCTCACAGCCCTCCTCCCACGGTACCGTCAACTCCACCAGGATGCTCTTCTTTCCCTTTGGAGACCACATGATGATGTCGGGCCTTAGAGTTGTAGACAGTACCGCCTCGGGGAAGTGGAGTTTTCTCCCGAGGTCAACCTCCATTTCCCATCCCTGGGCTGACTGCAGGAGATTCTGCCTGACTTTGCTGTGGACGGCAGGTCTTTGGCCCTCTTTCACAAAGGTAGTGGTGCTCAGCAGTGGTCTTGCTTTGGCTGGTTGTTTCTTCCTCCTTTCCTGCTCCAGGATGTCTGCGAGCACTGCCAACACATTATCATGGCACCACCTGTATCTCACCTGTGTCAATTCGATCTTACACCCTGACAGAATGTGCGCCATTGTTCCTTTCCCGCCACACAACCTGCACAGAGGGAGGTCTTCCCCCACCTGTGCAAATTGACTGGGGTTGGTAAGGTGTCATACACTGCTCGGAGTAGAAAGGATATACGGAAGGGCTCCAGCCCCCACAGTTCACTCCATGTGATTGTTCTCTTGGGGAGGTTCCACCTCGTCCAGGCGCCTTGAGTTGCGAGCTTCATCCTGGATCATGGTTCTCTTCTCCCTAGGGCTGGACTTTCACCACTGCTGGAAATGTGCTGATCCTAGACCCTGTCTTCCAGTGCAAGGGTTTCCGATGATGTCTTTGATCCTAAGAGAACCTTCTGCCTGGTTAATTGCCGTGCTGGCGGCCCACTTATGGCCCGACCTTATATAGAGCCCCAAGGATGTAAAGCTCGGTGGTATTCCCAACCATCTTCTAAGGTGCTTGTTGAACTTCCTCTCCATTTCTTCAACGGTTGATAGGATCACCTCATATACAGTGAGAAGCCACACGAGTCTCGGGAGCAGGCCATGTTGGTAGATCCAGCACTAGTATTTCTCAGGCAGGCCAGACTTGTCAATCTTCTTCAACCATTCTTCAACTTGTTTTCCGGTGCTGGAGATGCTGTTCTTGTCTGACAGGGAATCATCATACCACTTTCCGAGGCATCTAATTGGGTTCCCCTGGATGTTCGGGATCACTTCCCCTTGAACAAGTAGCTCGGACCTTCCAGTTGTTTTACCCTTTTGGATCACCAGGCTCCTTGATTTCTTGGGCTTAAAGACCATCTTTGCCCAAGTGGCCATGCGATCCAGTTCTGCCAGGACCCATCTTGCTTGCACGTGAGTTGGTGTTATCACGGTAAGATCATCCATGAATGTCCTGATTGCTGGCTGTTGACATCCTGCTGCGGTCTTCTGCCCTCTTGACTTTGTACTCACTGCAGAGATGATCAGGTTCATTCCCATGATGAACAATATGGGAGAGATTGTGCATCCTGTCACTATCCCCTTCTCCACTGGCTGCCACTTTGTTGTAAACTTGGCAGACTGGAATCGTAGCTTGATGTCTCTCAGGTAACTGGTGAAGTTCACAATGGCGGCGCGCACAGACGCAGCGGCTTTAAGCTCTCCCGTTAGGTGCTTTTCGTTGGTGTTTTTGTTTGTTTGTTTACTTATAATTGTTCAAATCAGTCAGGCGAAATACAGTTACAGACGACAAGAAATCTTAAACATTGGTTTTCGATGTAATCAAGCAGTTACAAGTGAATTTATGGAGTAACACAACATACCGGAGGAGATATCCAGGACACCGGGCTCTCCATGGATTGTTATCGGCTCTACGAAGGCGGAGGAGACACAGAAAGCAAAAGCGTGGATGCCGGTCGGGACTACTAGTTCGGCTAAAGAAACAACCACTTAAACCACCGCTTCCGAATGTATTTCTCATTAACGCCAGATCACTTGCCAACAAAATGGATGTATTACAACTACTGGTCGCCACGAACAATATCATGAAGGACTGTTTCTTTCTTGTTATAACAGAGACATGGCTGAACCCGCTTATACCTGACGCAGCTATGGAGCTAGCTGGGCGGATTGCGTTCTGCTGGGACAGAAATAAAGATTCTGGTAAAACAAAGGGTGGTGGGCTTTACATTTACATAAATGAAGACTGGTGCTCCAACGCAAAAATCATAGACAATCACTGTTCTCCTGACTTGGAATACTTAACTGTTAAATGCAGGCCCTTCTATCTGCCTCAGGAGTTTGCCGCTGTTTTGGTTATGGCTGTTTACATCCCACCTGACGCTAACGCAAATACAGCTCAAAGCTACTTGTTGTACGCTGTAAACTCCAATCAGACTATCCATCCTGACACCGTTCACATCGTAGTAGGAGATTTTAATCATGCAGACTTAAAAAAAGTTCTTCCCAAATTCCACCAGCACATCAAATGTGCAACAAGGGGGGAAAACATCTTGGACAAGATGTACTCAAATGTCAAGAAAGGTTACAGGTCAATTCTACTGCCTCATTTAGGGCAGTCAGACCACTTCTCTGTGTTTTTAATCCCTGCATATACCCCTTTAAGAATGAAAATGTCCTCCACTACCAAGATTGTGAAAGAATGGCCAGAAGGAGCCTCCTCTCGGCTCCAAGACTGCTTCGAAAGAACCAACTGTGATGTCTTTGATAATCAGGATTTGGAGGAGTTCACATTGACAGTACTCTGCTATATTAAGAACTGTGTCGACAATGTCACTGTTGACAAACGCATCTGGATTTATTCTAACCAGGAAGCCATGGATGACCAGAGAGGTCAAGACACTTTTAAAAGAACGTAATGCTGCCTTCAAGACCAGAGGTAAAGCCCTCTACAGTGCAGCCAGAGCCAACCTTAAGAAAGCATCAAGGTTGCAAAAGCAGACTACAAAAGAAAGACTGAGGACCACTTCACTCACAATGACCCACAATGACTTTGGCGGGGGATTCAACACCTTACAATGTTCAAAACCATTAATCACAAAATGTCTGATGCTAATGTCTCGCTGGCAAAAGAACTCAACTACTTCTTTGCCCGCTTTGAAGTGAGGGCGAAAGAAACGGTCACATCACTCACACCTGTCCCCAGTGGACACGCACCCCCATTCACAATACAGGAACACAGGGTAAGGAGTATGCTCAGGGCTGTCAATCCTAGGAAGGTGGCAGGCCCAGATGGAGTGACCGGATCAGCTCTCTGCAGTCTTCACAAAGATCTTCAACCTGTCCCTGTCAACAGCCACCATTCCATCCTGCCTGAAGTCAGCAATAATTATTCCATTACCGAAGAAAACAGTCATCAGTAGTCTTAACGACTACCATCCAGTTGCACTTACCCCAGTTATTATGAAGTGCTTTGAGAGGTTTGTTCAGCAGTACATCAAAGCCAGCCTCCCAGATGCTTTCGACCTACATCAGTTCGCATACAGAACCAATAGAGCCACAGAAGATGCCATTGCTACTGCCCTGCACACAGCATTGATCAACTTGGAACACCCAGGCAGCTATGTGCTTTTTATTGATTATAGTTCAGCGTTCAACACAGTCCTTTCTGACAGGCTAGTAGCTAAGATGCTGGTCTTAGGTCTCTCTCCATCTATTTGTCACTGGATTAAAGATTTCCTGACCAACCGTCCTCAGATGGTAAGGTTAGGCTCCCATTTCTCCTCCACCTTAACTCTGAGCACAGGCGCCCCACAAGGTTGCGTGTTGAGTCCACTTCTCTACGTCCTTTATACTCATGACTGTACTCCAATCCATCCTACCAACACTATCATCAAATTCGCAGATGACACGACCATAGTTGGACTCAACTCAGGAGGAGATGAAACAGCTTACAGAAATGAAATTCAGAGACTGACAGAATGGTGCACGGCAAATAAACTGGCTCTGAATGTTTCAAAAACTAAGGAGCTCATCATTGACTTCCGAAAGCGCAACACAAACCTTACACCATTGAACATCAGTGGGGTCTGCGTAGAGAGGGTTCCGGCTTTCAGATTCTTGGGCATAAACATCGCTGAGGATCTTTCCTGGAAAACAAACACTTCTGCAGCGGTCAAAAAAGCACAACAGCGACTCTATTTCTTGAGGACACTGAGGAAGAATCATCTGCAAGAGCAATTGCTAGTGTCCTTCTATCGCTGTGCCATTGAAAGTGTGACAACTTACTGCATCTCTACATGGTACGCCAGCAGCTCAGCGTCAGACAAGAAAGCTCTCCAGCGGGTGATCAATTCAGCACAAAAAATTATTGGTTGTCCCTTTGCCTTCCCTAAAGGAACTTTACACTGAATGCAGCCTTGGAAGGGCAGCAAATATTTTAAAGGATCACTTCCATCCTGGACATCATTTGTTTAAATTGCTTCCCTCTGGTAAACGCTTTAGGTCCATTAAATCAAGGACCAATAGACTGAAGAACAGCTTTTACCCCAGCGCTATACAGGAGCTGAACACCGCCAGCACACACACACATAATAACAACGTAGGTTAACAACACCTATTGTTGATTTACATCGTATATTATTTAGTTGTGTTGTGTGCATATTCTGTATATTCTATTGCATTGACCTCTCTTTTATTGTGTGCAATATCACGCAGCACTTTTTGCTCACCGTACAATATTTCTGTGCAATATCTGACTGTTTCTACTATTGTCTTTTGTATTTTTTTTTTTTTTGTATTTTTTTTAGGGTTTATATATTAGTTGGTAGCTTGCACCAATTTATGCGTTGTTGCACCGTATGGATTGCTCTAAATTTCGCTGTACATGTATGGTGACTATAATAAAGAATCT
This sequence comes from Triplophysa rosa, assembly GCF_024868665.1. Taxonomy (NCBI): domain Eukaryota; kingdom Metazoa; phylum Chordata; class Actinopteri; order Cypriniformes; family Nemacheilidae; genus Triplophysa; species Triplophysa rosa. The sequence continues at coordinate 1,923,908 of NC_079912.1, read as the reverse complement.
TGAATCTTGAATCATGCCCTGGATGTTATGTGGGATGTGGTAGTAGTCCAAAGCAACTTGGATCAAGTTATGGGGAATAGACCCATATGCATTTGCAAAGTCAAGCCAGACAACTGTTAGGCTGCCTTTCTTCTCCTTCGCTTCTTGGATGAGTTGGCTGAGGACCCCTGTAAGCTCCAGGCACCCGGAGAACCCTTCAACACTGCCCTTCTGGATAGAGGTGTTAATATATCCATTCTGGGTGATGTAAGCGCTCATTCTCTTTGCAAGCACAGCAAAGGAAATCTTTCCTAAGTAGGGACATAATTCGGAACTGGCTGATCTTTGTGGACCCCTGTTCTTTGGGCCCAAAGCACCCTTCCGCCCTTCTCCAGCTTGTTGGAATGGTTCCCTTGGACCAAATTACCCGCATAAGCTTCCACAGCCTTCGAAGGAGCTTAGGGCATTTTTTTGTATACTTTATACGGTGTACCGCTAGGACCTGGAGCTGAAGATGATCTTGCGTGCTTGACTAACTCTTGAACCTCTCTCCATGCTGGACACTCTGGGCTGAGGGATGTGGTAGGTGGGTCGACGTTAGTAAACCTGTGATTTCCTTCCAAGGCATCGTCTCTTGTCGGGTCACTGAATGACTCCTCAACAGACTGCTCCACCTCCTCTTTGGAACTTGTTAGAGTCCCGGACCTCGCCTCCCCCAGAAGTGATTTGGTGAAGCGGTACGGGTCCTTTATAAACTGGGCTCTTCCGCCTCTGTTTGAACCTCTCTGCTCTTCTCGTTCTGATGAGCTGCTTGCAGAGGCTGGCTGTCAGCTCTTTTATTCCTCCCTTTTCTCCTGTGCTTGCCAGAATCGCTTCCTCAGGGTTTTGATCTCCTTCCTAAGTTGTTTGATCTTTCTTTCTCTTCTGTTGTCCTGCTTTTCTGGTCTTGCTTTATTCTCTCTCCTTAGCACTGTTCCAAACCGTTCCTTTGCCACATAGGTGATGGCTGTCAGTAAATCCATCTTCCTTTCCGCTGATCCTGCTTGAACCGCTCCAAGAACTTTGTCCAGATCTTCATCTAACATGGACCACTCCTTCCCATCACTCATTTTGGGCCACTTGATTCTTTCCTTCGTTGGCTGGGGTGGGCTTTCTGGAATGGCGTTGGAGGCTCTCCTTGTGTGATCGTGGAGGATTGCCGGCACTGAGAGATCACTAGGACTATGGTGTGCTTCCTGCCTAGGGTTCTCCTGCGTCTCACCAGGCGGTCGTGTGAGCGGTGTGCATGCATCCATCCCTGTCCACACGTGGACTTGCTCTGGTGTATTTTGAGCCCTCTTACGCCTTTGCAGATCCTTTTGCAACTGCATTTCACTTCCGGTGCCTGTGATATAAGTTAGAAATACAACATCCATACTAGAGCTGGGCAAAAAAAATCAAAAAATCGATTAATCGTTTTTTAAAATGCAGTCGATTCAATATCGATTCTCAAAAGCTGTGAATCGATTTTTTTTCTTTCATATTTCCGCAAGCACTGAACATTCATTAACGTGAATGTTATTGCTACTACTATCCACTAGATGTCACTTTTCTTTTTACAACCGGTGGATGTTACAACAGGGAGCATTTTGTTTATTCATTGCTTAATTAACATGGCGGATGCGGGTGTGTCGTCGAACTTAACATCACCTTCACATAAAAGGCAGCGGTTCATATGATTGCAGCCTCTCTTTACGGCTAATTTTGTGAAATTGTGTTTGTTATACTGTATCTTAAAGATTGCGTATCACAGGCAGTTTCTGCCAATCTCATATTAATCTTGAGTGCCTATACAGTAGTATTGCATACGTCGTATCTTCGAAGACTATATAGTTTGATCAATCTATAAAAGAGAGATGCAGCTGTACAATTATTTCTGGAAAAAAATGAGCTGCTAGAGGTGGGACTAGTGGGGAGAGTGGGATGGAACTACAGCACGAGCAAGCAACACATCATCACATTAATCCCTTCCTGTTTTGTATATTATGCACATACACGGCGATTGCGCATCAAAACAGACGTATGACTTAGTTTGACTTACCACGGGCAGTTTATGTCCGGCATGTTTTAGCACTGGGACCACGCCATCTATGAAGGTATTTCAGTAGCAAAACTTGAGAGCATGTAGATTTTAGTTTGTGAACTTGTAAAGTATTTGTACCTGTACACTAAAATGTACACTCACAGCCCCAATGTGAAAACTTGGGAAAAACTGAAGTTGAATGTTGAGATTTGCACTCCTGGACAAAACTCACAAATCTGTCTTCTGAATTTGAAGTTGCAGAAAAATAGTCACAAATGTGTAAACTGGCATTTACCAAATACATTGGCAGATACAAATGCATAGCACATATTTACACGTTTTCCTAGATTCAGATTTGAATTGCAACCACAAATAGGCATCCACAACCTCTCAAACCTGTCACTGCAGTTTCAAATCTTCCCGCCTTGACTTTTGCTACTACTTTCGCGATAAACCCTTGCAAAACTAACTTGTGCACTTGAAAGCTCAGAGGCGAGAGAAAGAACGGCATTTGATGACATCATGTGGCTGAGCCACACCGCCCCCTAATGGCTGGAAAATCAGAATGAAAGGATCTAGCAAATAATAGTTTAAATAATGTTTAAATAAAACAGTTTTCAACTAAAGCGAAACCATCACACTTATGTATACTATCATGAATAACTATTCCATGACTTATACTATCTTGTATATATATCATTTCGTAATGTATTTTAATGATATCATTCTGTATACTATCGATAATCCGTTGTGTACTACTGTTTGTTTTAAAATATAATGACAGGCTGACTACATTTTCTACTATAATGTTCATTGATATACTATATAAAAATGTACATTTACACAGTTCAACATGATTCTATAGCCTAACCCTTGAGAATTATTATTTCTTTAGTTATAATGTATTATTGACCATTATTGCACTTTTGAGCTATTTCTACTTTTTTATATTTTTTGTTATTTTCAATATGTAAAGACATTGAAAATGAACAGAAATTGTATGCAGGACTGTGCAATGCCACCATATACAGTATTGGGGTTGTGGGTTTACCTGGAAGTTTCTTTTCTCATGGAAGGTTTGGATTTTTAACAGATGAGCTTAAACATATTTAATCAATATTTAGTGTACAATTATTTTCTCATGTGATAATTACTAGCCGCAGGATAATGCATCCAGTCGGTTGTTATTGCCGAATAAACCTCTTCAGTGTTATACAAGAACTGATTCTGATCATTCTGATATAGGAGCCTTACACAATGACAGGCTGACTGTACATTTTCTGTTGTTAATTTTGATCATTATCGTCAACGAACTTGCTTCAGCTAAGTTAGGTTGTTAATTAGGTTGCTAATTTATGCACCACCCTTATCAGATTCAATATCTTTATTGTCATTCAGTAGCCTATGTACCTGTAAAAAAATATATTTTGCAGATGGGGTAGAAAAGCAATAAATATATAATAAAGGACAAACATAGAACAAAGATATACTGCAGTAATATAAAAGAGAATAAAATAGAAAAGTTAATTTATAGTCAAAAAGAGGCCGTAAGTAGTATTTTTGTTACGGAAAATGTATTTATTGATTTAGAGTTTCATCTTAAATTAAGTACTGTATTAGTGATTTAAAAACTCCTTTCATTGTGATTTTCCCAACCATTAGGGGGCGGTGTGGCTCAGCCACATGACGTCATCAAATGCCGTTCTTTCTCTCGCCTCTGAGCTTAAGTTAGTTTTGCAACGGGTTTATCGCGAAAGTAGTAGCAAAAGTCAAGGCGGGAAGATTTGAAACTGCAGTGACAGGTTTGAGAAGTTGTATGTGCCTATTTGTGGTTGCACTGCGAATCTGAATCTATGAGTAAGTACAAATGTGCACTACACATTTGTGCCTGTCGATTTATTTTTGCAAATGCCATTTTATACATTTGGGTCTATTTGTCTGCAGCTTTAAACTCAGAACACAGGTTTGTGATTATTGTTTACGGGTGCAAATCTCGACATTCAACTTCAGATATTTACTTTACGGGTTTTCACATTGGGACTGCGAGTGTACATTTTAGCATACAAGTACAAATACTTAATTTACAAGTTTTCAATTTAAGATGTACAAGCTCTCAAGTTTTGCTACTGAAATACCTTTATACCATCTATCAGTTTCAAACAATCTACAAATCCAGCGTTATATCCACCATTAGGGGTGTCGAAATTAATCGTTTTTACGATGCATCGCGATGCAAACGAGGACGATTCGGTATCGGTTCAGTAACAGACCATAACCGGTTATAACGTACTTACGTTTTTCTGACGTCATGTCGCATACGTGCTTTTGCTGCTTTAGCATACAATGGCAGAGGTAGGCGAGACGCGGGTAATTTAAAATGCTCCAACTACTTTAAAAGCCGACATCTGGGCACATTTTGGCTTTTATGAAAAACCTAGTAAGCACGACCTGGACAGGACACAAGCTGTGTGTAAATCTTGTCATGCACAAATAAAATATGCAGGGGGTAATACCACTAACTTGAGAAACCATGTCAGCCGTTTTCACCCTGAGCTGTTGAATTAGTGCCACTGCTGTCTGTGCTCATCCAGTTGCAATAACATGCAATTCCTGGACTTCGGTTGCGACAGAGTCGTATGTGACAATAACGGCACATTACATTAGCGAGGACTGGGAGATTACTACGTTCACACTGCAAGCCTTAATGCTCAATTCAGATTTTTTGCTCAGATCTGACCAGATCAGATCAGAAACATCAGACCTGTATCTGATTTAGGACCACATATGGAAGTGTCTCAAATCAGATTAAAAAAGATCGGATTCTATGTGGTTTGTCCTGTTCACACTGTCATGCAGTAAACAGATCTGGGTCACATATGAGCAAAAAAAATCAGATTTTGGTGGCAGTGTGAATGCAAACGAGAGCAGTTTATGAGTCTCACATGGGTGCTCATCTGGCAGAGCTACTGTCTCATGCCGTTATCGGATAAAGATGTAGTGCTTGTGACAGATAATGTTTGATGTTTGATACATCGAAGAAGAGCAGGTAAAATTAAAGGTTCAGTTCATATATCTGACTGCTTGTATTTATTGACAAAATTGTATACATGTGATTGTGAACTAGTAAAATTGAAATTTGAGGATGCAGTGCATCGTCAACGCATCGTAATATCGAATTGAACTGAATCAATGACATGATAATCGTAACCGAACCAAACCATGACACTAGTGTAGGTTCACACCTCTACCGTTTATATAACATCTATCACTGAAATGCAGTGAACAAACAGACACACCTATACTTCACTATCGCAAGAGTAACGAGATGCAGCGCAGCCCATCTTGATGCAGCGCAGATAATCTTGATAGTAAGCGGGTCTCGCTCGTGTGACGACACAGGGATCCAGAATTATAAAAAACTTTCCGAAACAAGTTGGAGTGCTAGGGTAGTGTATCATGTACAGAAATACTACGTCATACGTCCAACTCGTTTTTTAACAAGTTGACCATGTTAAGCATGAGAAGCCAGCATGTTTAACAGTGTAAAGAAGTCAGAATGCATGACATAGCATGATACCCCATCTTTAAATGTAAAATAACCTGTTCTGTTTCAATATACCCAAGTGTGTTTAAAGTTTAATATACAGGTTTGTGTCTCTTCATTTCATTTTTTAATTCACCATTGTTATGTGATATTTACTGTTCTTTTTTAGAAATATCTATCATTTGTATTAAATCTATAATCATTGACTCGAATCGAATTGAATCGGAACATCAGAATCAATACCCAGCCCTAATCCATACTGTGACATCAATGTCTGAATCTGTATCTTTAAACCAGATCTTTTCAAATCTAATTCAACGCAGCTTCAGATTTTACCCATTCTGGAAGGATCAGAAGATGAGAAAAAAGTAATTTGTGGTGTTTGTTAAGTCAACCGCTCTCTGAAGATGTTCCTCAGAGAGCTTTTGTCATTCCCGTCACGTTCACCGGCGAGCGTGAAGGAACTTTGACACCGTCAGAAATAGAGACGCTCTTCAAAGAACCCTGAGCGCAACGAGATAACAAAGACTATCTGAGCTTTTGTGTCGGAGAGCCGGACGTTAACTGGGCAAATCTCATTTTCAAAGGAAAGACCTTCAGTTATCATGCGTCTCATCACGCTTTTGATCAATCTTATGAAGTTATAGGTCACATGTGTCAGAAGTTTCTATTCCAGTGGATTTGGTTATTATGAAGGAATCAAGTCAGAAATCTAAAAATCACAAAAGCCACATGAATATCTGAATAGTCAAGCAACGTGAGCTCGGTTTCATCAATGTGATTTATGAAGTAATCCTGCAAACAGCCCAGTTGCTTTCAAGAGAAATCTGTCATACACAAACACACACGCGTTTTTTTGTCTTCCATCTTTTGCCCGTTGTCATGACAACACCAGTTATTCAGTAAATGAGATTGGAAATATCAGACAGGAAAACAGTACATGCATACGTGTGTACACACTTGTTGTGTGTTGTGTGTATGTGCTGACTTGGGCTGTTTGCCTCAAAGTGTTTATAAATATTAGAATGTGAAAACTTGTATCATGTTTTTCAAATGTAGGGAGTCATTACTTTTGTCACACATACACTATTGTCACACTTTGAGTGCACAGGTTAATAATATAAATAAATAATATAATAATATAAATCCAATTGGATTACAATAATGTTTTTAGTTTAAACTTTTATAACAGTGAAACATTCATGAATGTTTTTGTCATTTAAACATTTAGTTTGTATGTGACGATTTAGATTGATTTAAACGCATAACTCATGACTTTAAAAACAAAGCAGCTCATAGGGAGCCGCAGAGATGACGTATTTTTGTATGCAAACCCGGAAGCGAGTTAGCATTTAAGGACTTCCGTTCCATCGCTCCAATGTCTATGGGTTTTTTGAAAGGGTTTTTGGTAAATCGCCCGAAATAAGGTCTGTGGTAAACAAAACCTCTAAATATTTTCACGTTTTATTCTATGACATAAAACACACCAATTATAACCCGCTTGTGATTTTTTAAAGCCTTGTTGTGTCTTAAACGGCGGTTGCTAACAAGTTGCTAAAAGCGACTACTTCGTTTGGCGGGGACGTTAGATGTCATCGCGCATGTAAAGCTCACAAATAATGCAACATGGGCACAAATCTCTTAAAACGTAGATGCGGATTCATTCACAGAGTAATTGCTTACCAGTGAACACATTTTTAATAAAGTTTGAAAGAGGCTTGGTGGTGGTGACGTTGTGTAGTCTGTTTATAGCATCGTGTTAGCTTTTTACTTCTGACGATTGTATTTCGGCTTCAAATGTAACAATGTTGTGTTAATTTGTAAAGATTATCCTGATAGACAAGACGTGTACAAACATCATAAACCTTTGTTAATCACAGAGCTTATTTTTTGCGATCTTCCAAAAGTCTGTGGGGAAAATGCATAGACTTTCGATCGAAGGAAGCAGCGTGGCGCTTACTTCCGGGTTAGCCTACAAAATACGTCATCTCTGAGCCTCTCCATTTGTTTATTAATCATGCTTTATGTTCATATTCTAATGAAAACTTGATTGGGTGCATGAATAATGTATGAAATTAGATTTTGTGCAGGTATAGTACAGGTCAGTGGGTGTGTGTGTGTGTGTGCGTGTGTGATTGTGTGCGCGCACTCTTGGCATAATCGCGTCCAGGAAACAGACGTATTCTGGGCTGTCGGCTTCTATTTATTCACACGGACACTCAAAGGCCTCTGTAAGCCCCCATTAAGACAGGAATGGAATGTATTGAGACCTGTCTACACACACACACAGGCGTTCGCAAGCAAATTTCCATGCAGCAGGTCCCTGTAGTGGCGCAGATGATAGCTGCTCTGTTACTAACTTTAGAGAGCTTAAATATTCCAGTATAAAACACTTTTAGCATGGACTACATATTCACGACTCCATAGTAACACACACGCTCACGTGTATACTGACACGCACACACATGCAATCAAACATGTTATTATGAATTATTTAAACACTCAATCTGTTCAATAGTTGCTGTTGAATGTACATGTGATGGGTACGTTTTTTTAACACCAGAATATTGATTTTTATTTATTTACGATGTAAACGAGGACGTAATATATAGACTTCTGTTGTTTTATATACAGCTAATCATAAGTACTTGTTTGTATCCTCATAATAAAAAACAACATTTACTTTTATTTAATTTAATGTTTTTTATGTGCAACATTTGTTTATATAGTGTTTTTTATGAATGAGTACAACCTAAATGTCCTCAAAGGAAAATTATTTCAGATTTAGCTCACTTCTGGTAACAAATTTGCCCCTGACGGATTGTTAAATACACACACACACACACACACGCACACACACAGGTGTATGTCCATTCATAGTTCAAGCTTTTAATCTCAAATCCCAGAGATTCCACAGACTGATCGGGTCTCAGCAGGTCTTGAAAGTTTTTTCCACTCTGGAATTTTGGGAAAATTATATTCACGCACAGTCAGCGCTGCGAGCGTTCTGATTGGTTCTAAGGGCTGGAGAGGGATGTGGAGCCAGTGGAAAGTTAGCAGCGGTGAATGGCCGGGAGATGAAAGGAGGGCTAATGCAGGGATGGAGGAGTTGACAGAGGTCTGTAGAGAGATAGTGTAAGAGAGAGGCCTGATATCTCTTTATCTCTGCTGTCTGCCACGCGGTGCTTTGTTCTGTACATCTGTTTGTCTGTTAGAAATGACCCCACAGCACCACACCCTGACATTCTTTAATCTTACTGTTTGATCAAATGCAATCGTTTATTATCGAAATAAATAGGGCTGTCAAAATGTATAACGGTATTTAGTACATTGAACAAATATATATAGCAATATAACAAATAGCAAATATTGTCTACGAGCAAATCATCTCAACTCTGTTTACAAGCATTTGTTAGGAAATCAATCAATGAAATTGATCGATAGACAACAATACTATTAGTCTGTTTTCTGGGCTTGGAAACCTAATATTTAACAGAAACAATTGTGAGTCTCAATTGAATGTATCCATCCCTGAACTGATTGGATAATTAATATTAGTCTCTATATGACAGGTGGTTGTAGGGAGGGGTCACATCAACTTTGACAGATGCGGAGCAGTTTATTACGTTATTATGCAAAGTTGCAAACACACTTTTTTTTTTTACGTACACACATAAATAAAGGGTTTACCAGGATTGTGTATTAGAAAAGCAAAAAGGGTCTGTTTTGATATTTTTGGGGGGATCAGAGTGCAATAACACTAAATGAACTGAACAAATGTGAACTATTCAGCATAAATATCAAACTGATTTGGATGTGATTTAGTTAGTTTGTGTGATTTTTGGACTCATTTACTGTGTGTTTGTGGAGCTGTCCTGGTAACGGATCTGGGCATTTAGCCCACAGGTCACAGGATGAAGTCTGGCATGGGTTTGATCAAGCAGAGATTTACAGAGATCCTGCACTATTGTGTTTGAGCGCAGCACTTAACCTCTGACTGCTCTGAGAGTGTGGAGCATCAGGATGCTGTGGATGAAAGCGTTTGTTGAATGCTGAAAGCTGTAGCTGTAGATATAGATTCTGGATGCCAGGAGTGTGTGCTCATCGCAGGATGTGTGTTTGGGGCCGAACGTCTGATGGTGGATGTCAGAATGTGGGACAGCTATGCACAGTTGTGCTGGTCAGAATGAAGGTCTGTGTAGTTCATGCACGCGTTTGAGTTTGTGGAGAGACCCATCAGAGCGAGACGTTCTGCTCTGAGAACTGACACGACTCAAAACTGCAGGTGAAATTGTGACATCTTACATGGATAGACACCAAAAAGCCCTGATATATGATGGAGTCTTCATTAGCATGTTAGACATTTAGAATTATAGCAATCAGCATTGCTTTTAAATGATATGAAAGTGAAATATCAAACCAAGTGGCATTTGTTTGTCAAAAAAATGAACGCACACTTTAAAAAAAAATCTAGATTAGATTTAAAATGGAAATGCAATAAATATAATCGATCATGTTTCCTCTGCTAGTCATTTGTGTGATCTTGAGATGAATTGACTTTATAAATCCACTAAAACACCTTAACACCAGGTGAGTAAAAACTATGACTTTAGAAAATAGAAGTTTGAAGTAAGAAAGCCTCTGGAATCGCTCGTGTGCCAACATCACTTTGCATTGATATTTTCTAATTCTAAAAAATTGCAAACAAAAAAAAACATTACGAGATCACTCCAATTTAGCTTTTTTGCATGTATAGTGGCAATTAGGGCTGGGCGATGTGACTATGTTATCGAATATCGCCGATGTCTCGCAAATATCCCGATGGCGATTACAGACAGATACCAGACGATAATCAATAATAATGGAAATACGCGTTATAACATTATCATGCGATGTAGGTTTTAGCGTGAACGTTAATATTCATATGCCCAGGAAGTCAGTAACAGTGACAGAATTTTGGAAACATTTTTCTACTGCATAAAAGCTATGGTTTATCTACGAACTTTACCTGATGAAAAAAGTCACTGCAACACTGGTTTGTGTGTGTGGCGCGCCTGTGTGTTTGTGTGTGCACGTGTTTGTTTGGCACTTGGCGAGTCCGGAACGAATTCCCTCCCGGTCCGTATCCGCAGATTGATGGGCGTATGACATCAGTACGCCGACCGTCTGTGCAACGTTGCATGAAGTCAATCACAGCTGATATGATCGGACATCACGATGATTTTTAAGTCGATTATCGATGATTTTTTTAAACACATCGCCCAGCCCTAGTGGCAATTCCATTCGACAATCTCAAGAATGTCATAATCTCACCCAACAGGTTTTCTTTGCAGTATCTAAGATCTGCAAACACTGCATTATTTGCTTATTTGTTGCTTTGACCCATTTATCCCGCTTCAATTTTCTGCAAATAAATGCAAATACAGAACAATAATTTCATTTGGAATTTGTGAGAAATGTTGTCACTAGTTAAATATCATAAAATAATTTTGGTATGTTCATTTTTTATGTGGCTGTACAAATGCACGCGCACGCACACACACTGTCCCCTTCAGTACAGATGGAGGTCACAGAGCATGCTCAGAGTTTCAGTTACAGACCGACGGCCAGTAAAGGAGAGAGAGAGACAGATAGGGATTCTCCGGTGATGCAACTTTAGACCTGTAGGTTTTCCATAGAGCTGCATCTCCTCAGCACACAAACACACACACACACACACACACAAGGTTTGAGGTGGCGCCCAGACCCCTTTATTTATTAGCTCTGCTGAGCTGTGGAGTCTGTGGTATTTTCTTCCAAAATGCCATGAATGTGTGAGTGTGTTTACGTGCTCAAGCTTCAGGTATTCAGCAGATCCAGGTTCTAGATGTCGCATCACCCACCATGACTCAGAAATAAACATCACTGGAGAACAGATTAAAACACAGACAGAGAGAGAACTTTTATCTTTTGTGTTGTGAAAATTAGTTCAAGAGATAGATCACTTAAAAATAAAAATGATCATTATTTACACACCCCTGCTGTTGTTTCTAATCTTTGTTTGTTTGTTTGTTTATCAGCTCAACCAGTAGTTTCGTCCTGAACAGTTTACTCTACTCTATAAAAATAAGCGAACTGTACTCAAAACTGTGAAAAAGTACACTTACAACTTTTAAGTGTGTTTAACGATTTTGAGTTCCAGTGACAAAAATAAGAAGATTTTAAATTTATCTAACAAATAACGGCAGAGCGGTTCCCAGCATGCTTTGTGTGGACTTGATAATGGAAGTAAATCTCAAAATAAAGTGTTACTGTATGTATTTATATCAAGATTGCAACGTGAGGAGGCTTATAAATGTTTAGTATTCTGTTCTATTCTGTCATTTAAAGAGATTTGTAAGATTAGCGAGTTAAATGAGGTACCATTGTGCAGACGAGTAGAGCATTTGCTTAGCAGGAAAACAGACTCATTTCAATCTTCATTGTTTGAACTGAAGGCATTACATTGGTAATGCTACAGCTGTAAATGCCTGTTGTTCCTTCATGACAACATTGATAATTGTTAAAGTGAAACTTAAAATGAAGTTTATTCAAAATTATTATTGTGAGTTTACTGTTCGTATGTGTTTAGTGTTCTTTACTCAAAAGAATTGAGTTTATCAACTTAAAGGTTTTGTGGTAATCAGTTTCCACAAATATTTTTTGAGTTATCATAACTTATCAGGGTTTTTTATGGTCAGTAGCAGACAGAAAAAGTGTTTTGTTGCTAAACCTGTGGGAAAATAAGTAATTACATGACTTTTTTATTTGCACTACGGTTGTTTTACTTGTTGTGCTATTTCTCATTGCATCAAACGCTTTGGCAATAAAAATATGCAGTTTGTGTTGAATTAGTAAATGAAATCGAGATAAACGCAGAAAGAAAGAATTTGTAGAGTGGTAATTTGGTGTTTAAAGATGTTCCCCGTTGATAATCCTGCAGAAATATTGAGTGCGGTTTGTTGTTGTGCGTGTCTGTGTTTGTGTGACTGTTTTTGTGTCTGACCGCGTAAACAAACCAAATACCGTGGGAACAGAGAGGTGCGAATCAGACCGTCTCTCCCTCTCTTTTACTCGATCTCTCTGTCTGGCTCCATGTCTGGCTCCGACTCAAAACCAAAATGAGTTTTCCTCTAGTGTCAGCAGAGATCTCTCCTAACGCTGCATACGGGACATGATAGAGATCCTGACACGCTCACACGTGTGCTCACAAAGACCAGAGTGTAAACAAACCAGCACTTTTTCCAAATGATCCCAAAGCCTCACGGAATCACTTTGGGGTTAATTTAGTTCATTTTGAATGAATTATGACTTTTTGTGAAATTTAAACTTCTAATATTATTGTTGGGCAATTTCACATTTTTATATTTATTTTATAAACTTATATGAAATAAATATTTATTTATATACTGTATATGGGTCAAAGGCGAAAAAGGGTTTAAGCATAAAAACAATAAGTGTATACTGCTTTAAATTGTTGTTGTTAAAAAAATTAAAGGTTTTCTGTTTAATTTAATTACATTTTGATTTAGTTTTTCTGAGCAAAAAATAAATATCATCAACTTTTCCCTGATTTACAGAAGACGCCCACTGAACAGGGTTTTTCCTGGCTCAGGTATTTAATAATAGTGTATAGTGAGGTTAAGGGTAGTAGAGAGGTCTTTATTGTCCCAATTAGTTGACATCTATTTAATAATTTTAATACATATAATCATTTACACTCTTATTATTAATTTATAATGTACAACATTACTTGTCTACCTTGCTGTGTCGAAACCGAATGAAGTTTAATTTATATGGACTCTGAATGAGCTCGTCAATATCAATCTAATTGAGGTGGCCAAACATGAAAGAAGGCGGGATTTGCTATGGACAGAAGCCGAGGTTAAGGTCCACTTTAACTGTGAAAGCGCCAGCGCAAGTGCACTGGCTCTATATGTCGGCGCACTAACCACAGGGCTATAGGCCCTTTTCACATGACATCACGCATCTGAAGCAGTGTTTGCTTACTTCCGCCTGCGCTACTTCTCTGCAGGAGATGTAATGTTATCTCTTTTACTTGTTTATTAGTGAAGGCTCAGTGGTTATTATTTCCTCACGACGATCAAAACTTCTTGTTTTTTACCGGCAACTTACATCCATTGTGTTGCACTACTGCCATCTGCTGGTGATCGTCAACTTCACTATTTAGTCAAGTCATATTCTTGCTATAAGTCCTGATAGCTAGATTCCAGTTGTTTTTGTTAAACATATGTTAAACATATGTTAAACATAGCATTTTACTGAGAAATCTCCGGTATGATGGCGAACCAGAACTTGGAATACACTGCTTTGCTAAATGTGGAAGTTAACTGACGTCATCGTGAAAACGGTCTATTGGCGCCGACGCTTCGTGTTACCATGTAATTGTGTGTTCTTACAGGCGAACTCGATGTGTACAGTGTACGTTGTGTAAACGGATTCAACGAGACATCTGCAATTAAAACATTACACTGAAGAACACTACGTTAATTTAAGAAAAAAATTCAAGAAATTGAACATACAAGAATGCAAAATAAACAATATTCACCTGAACAGCCACGAAATACAGCTAATAGTGCTCCTAATATAACTGAGGAAAATAAACAGCAACTTTGTCCACAGCGCCTCACTGCACTTAATCATGAAACAGCGCCTCCGTAGTGGCGTAATGCCGCAACTGCAGTTACAAATGACAGTCCATTGAGTGAACGCAGTGTTTTTTTGATGACAGACACCCGATGAGAGTCGGAGGCGGCACGAAATTTGACGGAGGCGGCCGCCTCCAATTTTTATACAGTATGCAGGAAAAACCCTGCTGAAATGTCATTCAGTGTAACAATCTTGTCATCAGGCATATTTACAACAAAAATCTATTCATGACATATTAAAAGACTAATTACTTTCACCCCAAATGCTAATTATTTGTAATTTTACATTGTTTAAAATGTGCCACTATCCGAGGGTTTTGCCCATTTGTCAATAATATTTTTTTATTCTTTTATATATTTTAATATGTACAAGTCAGAATAAGCATGTTGTTTGAATTTGTACATACTGTAAATATTGTCTTACACTGAATGACAATGTAACATTATTTCAACCAAATTTTGACATTTTATTCTCCAAAAACTTAGTTGAAACCATAAAGTAGACATTTTACATACATTTAAAGGCGGGGTGTCCGATTTCTCTTAGCCGTTGTTGATGTTCAAATCACCAAAACAGACACACCCCTACCCCCATCTTTCGCTTTAGTCAGCGCTCAGCTCGACTAATGTCCGTCCTGTGCACTGTGCACCTTACTGCTGATTGGCTTCAAGGTTGTTTTGGTACTCGGCCCGACTTTGTCTAAACAAGCATAATTCGGAAATCGGACACCCCCCCTTTAATGTGCTTTCTATTGACATAAAATCACTTTTGTAAATTTCTTTTGACGTGGACATCTTAACGTCTTTGACCCATATACATATATAATTATATATATATATATATATATATATACTGTATATACTGTATATACAGTCTGACCCTGACAAAATTAAATAGTGACATGGAAATAGTGTACAATCTAAGTATAAAATATGTGTTTGTTTTTAAAAGGCAATTTGATTACAATGTATATTTGTGAACTTTTATTGTAGGCTCTTGTAGACCTGTGACATGAACATGATTTTTGTGTTGTTGGCTTTGTGCTGTGAGACGTGGCAGCGCTGAGAGACCCACACCCACAATAAACACATACGTGCAGAGAAAACTGATAGGAATTGTAGATATGTGAACTTGTGTAGCAGTCAGTAAATCAGTGGCGTGTGGCGGTGTCTGACGGTCTCACCGCTCTGCTTTACAATGACATCATCAGTTCAGATGACAACATGTCTTACAGCCCCATTACCCTGATTTGAGGTGGCTACGCTGCAAAGATTTATGGGTAGCATTCGGTCGCTCCCAACAGTAACCGCAAGCCATGGTACTAGAATCTGCTAGCCACACCCATCACACACACGGGTGCTCATCACATGCTCGTAAGATTTTAGAGTCTGACTCATGTCGTGTTGATGTTAATTGATGAGTGACACTGAACACAGATCTGTGCCTCATTTATTCTTCCATACACCCGCTTTCCGCTCACCCAGTTATTCAATAAGGTAATGTTTCATAGCTAATGTATGTCTTTGGGTTAATTCATTTTGTCCATCCAGACAAGCATGACCAATGCAATGAGTTTGTTTGATCAACCTATGGTATAATTGAATTGAATCTGATTCAGCTCCAAACATTTTAGCTTTGTCAGGAAATTCCTACACAGGCATCTACAAAATCCATTTCAAGCATTTAAACAGACGCCTTCAGATCAGAAGGTTTTTTTAATCAAGAGAAATATACTTTCAGTCCAAAAAGTATGTCCAAACTTTTGACCATTTGTGTATTTGTATTTCAGTGTGAAATGAACACGCATTCTGTAGAAAATATGGGAGAACAATTATGAAAGTGTTTTTGTTTCTGTTATAATTACGGCACAGGCGTGCGTGCAGACTGGATCTAGACTGCAGATTATTATGGCAAGCGAACAGAGAGAGAGAGACGCTTTTAGATTTTCCATTTCATATTATATACTGCACGTGTTGTCCAATTTTCCATTGCATATGAGAAGAACCTCATTTAGTTGATGGGGGCTGTTAATACGTGTCTGCTGAGACTGTAGTTAAAGACAGAATTTAAAAAGAGGCTCCTGGTGAGTCTGCATGTTTATATATTAATGTATATCGCATCATTAGTACATAAACTGTCTTTTTTGAATGACAGCCACCCATTCAGCATCACTTATCCCTGCGTGGCATTATGGGAGCTCATGGGTGCCACACTGCTCTAGGATTGGTTAAGAAACTGCTGTCATGGCGACTTCAGCAGACATCTCTTCTGGAATCTGTCCCTTGTATAGATGCAAACACTACAAACCTGACCTGAGGAATATAAAAGGATTTCTTAACAAAACACAGATTTCTGGAAAATGATATTTTACAGCAAATAAGTTATAATTTTGTAACTTTTTTTACATTTGTGGACAACAAAATTAAGTCTTAAGCCCATTGCACATTGAGTCCGAAATTTGCGTCCGAAATTTCCGCACGTTAAAAAATAAATACGACCTCATGTTGTGTCAATCACATTTACACACTGCCTCCGATATTTTTGTCCGTCATAAAAAAATTCAGACCGGGTTCGATTTTATGCGTTTTTCGCATCCATAGCAAGCATTTTGATTGGCCTTTTATAACAATTCAGAGACACCGTACAAACAAGAGCCAAATACGAAAAACACATACGAAAACTTCGAACTGTATGTCCAAAGACCTTTAAGGGTCAATTTTTTCGAAATTGAGATTTTTAAATATTCTGAAAGCTGAATTAATAAGCTTTCTATTGATATATGGTTTGCAGAGCTGGGTAGATTACTTGTGAATTGTAATCAGTTACTGACTACAAACTACATGGCAAAATTTGTAGTCAGTAATGTAATCCCTTAGATTACACATTTCTTGTAACGTAAACTGACTACTTTTTGATTACATTTAGATGTAAGAAGCATCTGTTTTATCTTTACTTGGTGTATCTATGTGTCCACAACACTTGATCGGCCGGCCGATTAATCAGGCCGATTTTGGGGATTTTTAAATGAATCGGCATCGGCCGATTGTGCCGGAAATTAGGCCGATTAACATGCAGGTGCATCTGTGAGCAGCTGAGCATTGTTGTGGAACACGCGATGCTGCCTCGTGCGGCAAACAGATCACCACCGGCATAACACTGTGATGTCCCTCTCTGCCTGCTCCCTGATAACTTCACAAGAAAACGGTAATACTTCAATTCTTTTTATCCTTCGTTCTTATATTGTCAGTTGTATTATGCCGTGCAATACTTTGACCATTTTGATACCTGTGGATGTTACCTGTAGAATATTATTTACCCATGGATGTTACCTGTCGTTTTATTACTCACCTGTGGATGTTACTTGTTTACCTGGATTGTTTCACCTGTCTTCAGTTCACCTGTTAATCGGAGATGTTCACATTTGCCATAAAAACAAAAATGGCAATATACAAAACTCGGCTGGCCTTGAATTACTTTAAGTTGTGTTATTTTATTTAAACAAAATATAATGATTTTTCTATTGTTTTCTTTAGGTTTTGGGGCATATATTACCCTGGTGTTCCTAACATGCTTCAAAAGATTCTTATCTCACTGTTAAAATTTGCTTTAACAATTTAGCTGCTGCGATGTGATTTTATAATACTTTTTGCATCAGCTGGCACATCAAATTCACAAGCCGCGAAACTGAACTGTAGCATTACATTGAAACTTGGTTTATGCATTGTAACAATGAAAGCATTGTTTGTTGCTTAAACACTGAAACAATTTCAGTTTAATACAAAAAGCGAACCCAGAATCAGCTATGTCGGTGATCCCGTGTTTTAAATTACGTTCAGTGGAGCATGCGTGACCTGCACCAGAAGCTTCTGAAAGAATATTTCAAGAGCAGTTCATTATCCTTTAAACTCAATCAATAGAGCAAAAGAGAAACAGCGTCATATAAAGAGATAAAGGGGTAAATTAGTGGCTGATGTGAATGAATGAATGAATAATTCATACCTGCACACCTGCAGTTCTGCCTCAATGAAAAAACGATTTCTTGTACATTAAAATAACACATGCAGGAAAAGCAGCTGTTTATACTTAATGTTTCAGGAAGGTAATTTCATACGGAAAATCAAATTAAAGTCTGTAAAACACAGAAGGTGGAGCAGGTTGATTATTAAAATATATTTGGAAGGATGTGATGCTACCTGCTAACTGAATGCTAGTGAGGATAAATTACATGATACATCAATCAGTTTCGTGAAACAAAATGTATTCTGTCTTTCTGTCCCCATCCTAAAAATATCTTGAACTAGATTTCATTTCAGTTTTTCAGGTGGAATACATTTGTTGCTATGCAGTTGCTTAGGTCCTCTTGGTGTTATTTTGCCTCTTTGTGGTAGCTTTTGTCTTCTCTTTTTGTTTCTAGGGTATTCTGGATGGTTTCTAGGGTGTTCTGCAATGTTTTTAAGCTGTTCTTTATTGTTTTGATCTGCATTAGTTCAGGGTTGTCCTGCATGGGTTCCGGGGTGTTCTGGATGGTTTCAGGGGTGTTCTGCATTGGTTGCAGGGTGTTCTGGATGGTTTCAGGGGTGTTCTGCATTGGTTCCGGGGTGTTCTGGATGGTTTCTGGGATGTTCTGCAAGGGTTCTAGGGTGTTCTGCATTGCTTCTAAGGTGTTCTGCATTGGTTGCAGGGTGTTCTGGATGGTTTATAGGGTGTTCTGCATCGGTTCTGGGGTGTTCTGGATGGTTTCAGGGCTGTCCTGCATTGGTTCCGGGGTGTTCTGGATGGTTTCTGGAGTGTTCTGCATTGGTTGCAGGGTGTTCTGGATGGTTTCAGGGGTGTCCTGCATTGGTTCCGGGGTGTTCTGGATGGTTTCTGGGATGTTCTGCAAGGGTTCTAGAATGTTCTGCATTGTTTCTAAGGTGTTCTGCATTGGTTGCAGGGTGTTCTGGATGGTTTCTGGGGTGTTCTGCATTGTTTCTGGGGTGTTCTGGATGGTTTCTAGATAGATAGTTGCTCAAAAGAGAAAAGACATCTGTGCTTAACTCAGCATGATCTTCTGGAGTGTAGTTATAGATCAGGTTTCTCCTTCAGTGTAATTTTTTGTTATGTATATTCTTTACTTTGCCTTCCAGGTGAAGGAAATTTGTTCTGACACACTCAGAATGTAGCAATGCATTTGTCTGTGATGTCATATATGTTAAGATGCATATACCGTAGGATGAGTTATGTGCTGAAACGTTAAAGGTTTATACACATCTTAGCAATTATAATGATGCACAATCATACAGGCAGTTAGAAATGTGTGACCTGCCCATCCAAACATCGCTAACAAACCCGGCAAAAAAAAAAGAGTGATGGATTAATAACAAGAATTAAACACACACACAGTTTTACGGTGATGTATCACTAGCCTTTAACTTTATTGTGGCGTCAATAAGTATTCAGCACCTTTTTGAACCCACCCCATCTCTCTCTCTCTCTCTCTCTCTCTCTCTCTCTCTGTTTACTTCTCAGTTAAGCTTCGCTTATCGCCTGGCAACCACAGTTAAAGTACACTAACTCAGCATTTGAGCAGCGACAAGCTGTGATAAAACACAAGAATACAGAGAGAGAGCGAGAGAGAGAGATACTGTAAGACATAGCGTGTTGTTTACCTAAAGCAGCTTTACGTAAAGCAACGGAAGGAGAGAGAAACGCTCGAGCTCCTCTGCACAGGTATGTGAGCGCTATCATGTCTGTCTGTGAAGAATTGAACTGGGTTTGGGTTTGGTTGTTCAGCGAGTCAGTTTTACCTGTTCAACACTAATGTACTGTTGCAGAAACAAGCTGTTACATCATTTACACTCTCCCACACTTACTGTGCAGGTTGACGCAACGTCTGAGCGATGTTACAAGTGAAAAGTTGACATTTTGTGGTTAACCTTTTATCACAGTGCTAATTTTAAGAATCCTAATTTCTCTGCTTTGATGTTGCTGAGTTTTTATAAATATGACGTTATGAATTTTCTGATTGTAAATGAATGTTTTCGTCTGTGATCTCACACACATCTGTAACAGGTGTTTTCAGAGGAAGGTAACAGGTGCATTAGCAACGAAACAAGTGAAGTTTAAAGTGTAAAAGTGATACGTTAGATATCGTGTTGAAATTCACTCTCCTTTTTCCCCGTGAGGTAAAGGTCAGAATCACAGCGGTGTGCTTCCACCTCCAACTGTTACCTTTGAAAGAGTCTCATGCACTTTCCCAAATGTCAAGCACATCTGTCTGCCTGCGTGTTTGTGTCTGTCACACCAGTTCAATTATTATGTGAGATTAAACTGGATCAACTGTGTGAAATGTGTTATTTGGGACGGTGGGCCTCTATTGACCAATCTGGATCAAGCATTCAAAAGTAGGGATGTGCGAGACTAATCGACATTTAAACGGTAAGCTCCTACTAGTCGACATTGAAAACAACAGTCAATTACACAAAAAAATACATAAAATGTTAAAATAATAGTTTAAAATATTTTAGCATTTTAATGTTTAGTTTAAAAACCTTTCAAATTACATACTAAAACAATATGTTTGAAAAAATCTTATCATTATCTTTAAAAGTGTATCAGGAACTAAATGTTTAATTTTAGGTCAGATCCAGCTCCGTTTCCTCTGTGCACGCTCAGAAATGACCACTTGAAGATGAGTCGTGGGGGTGTTTTGAAGGAGGATAACGGGTAGGTTTTACGCAAACTATGTCATATCAAAGTGGCATATTAATAATTTCACTGGAGCCATGCGTAACCATACTGCATTGGGTTCTTATTGCCGCGATGCCGAAAATGCGGACGGACGCACGGAATGTTGGCATAAATCGAAAAAGTAGCTACATACAGTTATGTTAACAATTACTTGATAATAAATATAAATGTTTTAATGTTAAAATGCATGAAAGATGGATTTACTTTATTTGATGCAGAATGAGCTGTAAATGCAGTGAATGCATCTTGAGCACACTCAATAAAACTGAGATGAGAATGTCTCAGCTTCTAGATTCACAGAACTTTGAAATTTCTTTGATTATAATGGTTATCACAAAAAAGCGCTTGCATAAATGATCGCTCAGCACTGTTATCTGTGTGCCAGTGCAGATTCCTCAGATGGAGTTATTGTTCACAAACATTGAGCCGACTTTCATCCGAACATAATGCTTGCATTTCCTCAACAAGAACATGTAAAATAATATTAACATAACACATGCGGATTCGAGTGTCATGAATCTGACAGGAAAGAACCCAGATGCAGATAGCAGGTTGCAAACAAGGTCTTTATTAAATGAAAAACAGCAATCCCACGATGGGGCAATACGGAAAATAACACAACCAAGGGTGGACAACAAAATCTCCAACAAAAAACTTTCCGCAAGGGGGCAAAACGTAAAACAAAACTGATGGCAAGACAAGGTCACTAGATAATAAGGCAAGGCAAGAACAAGACAGACTAGGACACTGGGTAAACGTCAAAATGAACCAGCACAGGACTGAAGACAAGAGGGCCATAAATAGGGGAACTAACAAGGCATAATTACACTGGGCAGGTGAGGGGAATGAAATGCTAAGAGGAAGATTACGGGGAAACAAGGGGGCTGGGCCAAGACACGTGACAGGAGAGCAACTTTGTTGTCAATAAAACTGACAACAAAGGCCATGTGCTTCCACACAAAACACAACAAGCACAAAAGACATGGTACTGTCACGACCCTGTCCACAGAACTAGAAAACTCCTGACAAGGAGGACAGGATCATGACACTCGAGTGTTTTCTTTTTCATTCGCTCTGTGCAAGATCAACTGCGTTCTGTAGCTTGTTCTGTACTTTTTGTCCGTTGCTCTCTATTCGCTTTTTTGTTTACACACATGTTGCTTTGCTTTATAAATAGTAATAAAAACATGATATAATGTAGGCTAGCTTGTTTGTTGATAGGCTATAGGCCTACCCTAATAATAACTTGTAGGCTACTTAAATTGCAACATAATTTTTTCATTCAACATCATTTAAATAAACAAATACTGAAACATTTGTTTTAAAGCTTTTAATTATTTTTTTAAATATTTTAAGTTTCATGATTTCAAAGTAATAGACACACTTTAACTAAAATTAAATTTAAAAGTTAAATTACGTTTTAGCCTTGGCCCTCTGCGCATGCGCATCACCCCCAACCCCCCCAACACACTGAATAATGGACACGGAATAATGGACACATGACAGACACTGCCTCCCAGTCTGATCATAAAACCATCACAGACTAACGTACACAATGGCAGTTTAAAAAGCGACACCTCATGAGAGCGCTCTCAGCTAAGAAAACCAGTGCTACACTAGCAGACAGCAAACAGAGATTCACCAGCTAACGTTACAGTGAACTAAACGTATGGAACTGACTGCAGTAAATTTACCATTTATCTGATAAAATGTCACTGTTATGCAGAATAACAGCAAATATGCACAATATGTAAAATTTAAGGCTGACTACAGTCAAAATCACTCGTCTCCAATAAAGCAAAGATAACATTAAGCAACATAAACAAATGTGCGCTTCAGCAACCAGAATGAATTGAGGCACCGGCAGCCTTGTAAATCATAAATAACTTTTTAAATCACAAATCATAAAAAAACAATTTGATGATCAAATGACTTGATAGAGTCTTCCTCCTGTTGTTTTGAACAATGTTTATCAGCTTTTCTCATTTTTTTCCCGAGACTTGATAACAAAGTTCATCCACATGCTGTTTTGAATGACAGTTTTTTGGCGGTTGGCGAACCAACTTTGTGTGCTTCTTCCACTTTACGAGAATGTTGGTGAACAACCCCCACATGGCGAAAAGTTAGAAAAAAACTAAGCGCACCCGTTTAGAAAGATGATATGATTGGTCAGTGTTACTGTCACTCAAAATTAATCTATCCCATTGATTTACTGTACTGTCAGCCAGCGGTATGCTACTAGAAGGCGCCCAAGTGTCACGACTTGCGTGGTGGAAGAACCCAAATGCAGGCAGACGGTGGTGAAGGGGTTAAACAAGACTTTAATTAAACAAACAAAAACACCCTCGATGGGGGAAAAACCAACTAAGGATAAATACAAAAACAAAGACTTCCCATGTGGGGGCAAAACGTAGAGACAGGATCAAAATAAAACTAAAATCCACAGATAGGGCAAGGTAACAAGAACATGGGTAAACACGGGGACGATACAACCAGGTAAGCACAGGAGTACACTCAAACACAGCACATACTCAGTACAATCCACGAGCACAGGACAAAGAAACAAGAGGGTATATATAGGAAAGACAAACGAGGGATAATGACACAGGGCATGTGAGGGTAATGGAACACGGCCGGGAAGTAATACGGGAAATGAGAGGGGCGTGGCCAATGACAAGACACTGGAGAGAACGCATATTATTGTCAAAAGGACAATAATATGTTTCTCTCCACACATAACCAAAGACTTTGTCATGGCTCTGCCTCAGGACCAGGAAATCCAAGACTAAAAGAAGCAGAACCATGACACCCAAGCACACGTTCGACTTCTTGCAGCATGCGCAGACAGTGTATGGCATCAGAACTGCGACTGCTCCATAATCTTGAAGTACTCTCGTGAGACTTGGAAATCTCATGTGGATAGAGTCCGCATCGATCCAGGAAGTCAAATATACATATCTAATACTTTTATTGAAAATAGTATTTTAAAGTATATTAAAGTTTACATTCAAAGGTCCAAATCGAATTTCTCATCAATGTCAAAAGGTCCGGAATAATTTTTATTAAAAAACTTGTTTTAACAAACTTGCTTATAATTTTATATAATAATTCAATTTTACATGCTATTTATCATATCCATGACTCATCAAGTCGTAGCCTACTTGCATGTTCTCTCGGAACTGTTACATACACAGTACTGCATTTTTATAAAACTAAATGCCCAAAACAGATGTCATTTACATATTTTTTGTTTCTGAAATAGTACTTTAATGTAACCTGCAGTCACTTCAACGACTGTCAAATTAATCAAAAGTGTGATCATGTTTGTTAAAGATGACTGATCTGATCATGTATCTGTGTGCTTGTGTGTTTTTCAGAGTCTGGGCTCTATAGACAGGAAGCGGTCCCGTCAGAGAAGGTAAGACACACTTTCACCATCAGGATGATGTCATGTGGAAAAGTTGAACTAATTTATATCAATACAGTTATTTCTTTCTCTATTAGATAAGGACACATGCTAGTTTGTAGTTTGACGTCTTATCATTTATCCACCTTCATGTGTTTGTAAACCTGTATGTGACTCTTTCTTCTGTAAAACACAAGAGAAGATATTTTGAGAAATGTCTCAGTGGTTTTGTGTTCACACAATGGAAGTCAATGGAGTTCAATGTTGTTTGATTACCACGATTCTTCAAAATATCTTCTTTTGTGTTCTCACACAGGTTGGAAATGGCATGAGGGTGAATGAATAAATGTATTAAAGGCTTTAATGACCATGTGTGTGTGTCTTTAACGCAGAACATGCGAAATTTGCCCGGCAAAGGTCATGTTAAAGGTTGCTTGGCATCTGAACATGATTTTAATGTTTTGGTCCGAAGATCTTGACTTGTTTGTCTCTGTTTTTGAGTCCTATCAACATGAACACCACGTTACCTTGGTTACTAGATGAAAAATGCCTCATAAATCTGTTGCAACTGTCTAATGAGAACCGAACCACTGATCGCATCTGATCAAAGGACAACAGACTACATTTTTTTGTTTGTCTGTGCATTTTTAAATGATTATCTGTGTGATTTTTTTTTTTACCAGCTTTAGCTGAAATGGCCCTTATTTTGACCAATTTTCTCGTCTGACACTTTGATCGTATAGAAAAGTATCAGGGTTTGAGCAGGGGTAACAGAGACGCTCGCCTCAGTAAACAGCACTAATTAGGGTGAATGATATATTGGAGCAATGGTAGTATCTCTGCTCTCTCTCTCTCTCTCTCTGACCCACATAAGCATTTTTCACATAGACAGTCTAATAACTTTAATAAGTGTGCATGTTTCAGTGTTTGGTTTTGTGGCCAGTGTGTGTATGTGTAAAGGTTGACTCAGCGGTGTGTGTGTGGCGTTGTGGTTTGTGTCTTTGATGTGGTTTGGCCACGTAAAAGTCTGATGGTTCCCCAACAGCGCTGTGCCAGACACACACACACGCCTCAATAAAGCCAAGCCAGAGGAGCTTTCCCGCGAAAACACACGCCTGGCATCTCACTCCTTTGTGTGTGTGTCTTTGCATTCTCATTTGATTTGTATTTTACACACACACACACACACGCACACACACACACACACACACACGCACACACACACACACACACACACACACATCATTCTTGTTATATGAAGGTACAGAGATGACATTGCGAAAGCGGGCAACTCTGAATACTGCTGCACAACACACACATTTTTGTGTGTGTCGTTGTGTGCGGCTTTTGTGTCCACAAATGTATCGCCCGTTCACACACTCGCGGCCCCTTCCAGCATAAATAATCAACGTGATGGAAGTCTGCGCGCTCCTCGGAATCTTGACGCCGTGTGGAATTGTGGGATTTTATAGGGACAGACGATATGGAAGCTGCTCGCGGTCCATTACAGCATTCCCTCAACAACCACAGAGAGAGAGAGGGATGGGTGAGAGAGAGAGAGAGAGAGAGAGAGACAGGCGGAGTAAAATAGAGAGACCGAGAAGAAGACAGGCAGACAGTGAGGGAGGCATGGAAAGAAGAGAGACCTCGACACAGGCACAGAGAGAAAGAGGGTGACAGTGAGACAGGTGATGAGAAAAAGAGAGAGAAGGAGAAAGTGAGAGGCTTTCAGGCGGAGAGAGAAAGACGGTCAGAGAGAGAGAGGGAAACAGTAAAGACAGGTGAAGAGAGGGATTTGAGATTTAAACCTCTTAAGGGATACAGTGTGACAGACAGGCGGAAAGAGCGAGATGGTGAGACAGGCAGGGAGAGAAAGAGACAGACGGGCATGCAGGGAGAGAGAGAGCGAGTAGGTGGCCCTCAAGGGAAGTCGCTTTTTCTTTTGTAATTCTCAGAAAATGAATCAGATGCGCGTGTGCTGTTAATAGCACGAGTCCAAAGTGTGATTCACCCGTTTGATCACACTGGAAATCAAAATCGCCCCATTTACTTTCTTCAAGGAATAAATCGTCGTTAAACGACAATTCTCTCATCATTTACTCACTCTCGAACCATTGGTGAGGCATGACTGCACAACGCCCACCATCCAGTTAACCTATTTTGTCATTGAATATTCAGTTTCACTCACATTTCAAACGCACATTGGTTGCAAAATGACGATATTATTCTATAAAAGCAACACACAAACCACAGCAGAAAAGTGTGTGTGATGTGAGGGTCCAAGCCTTTAAGTGGAATAACATGGTAAGACACATTTGGAGGGCTTTTATTTTACTCTTAACTAACCAATTTGTGTCTGCGCTGGCGCGCGTGTTTTGTATTTATACGCTTGTCTAATGAGCAGCCGGGACTGATGTGTTGGATCTGTGTGCTGGCTAGAGTCTGAGCACCGATGGAGATCAAACAAGACGTCTCCCTCGCTGTAGGTCTCTTCCAAAACCCTACTTAGCACCTTAGATCTCTCTCTCTCTCTCTCTCTCTCTCTCTCTCTCTCTCTCTCTCTCTCTCTCTCTCTCTCTCTCTCTCTCTCTCTCTCTCTCTCTCTCTCTCTCTCTCTCTCTCTCTCTCTCTCTCTCTCTCTCTCTCTCTCTCTCTCTCTCTCTCTCTCTCTCTCGGGTACGAATCCGAATGAAGCATGGACCGTGTTTATGTTTGGTGTTTATTTATACGGCAAGTGTCACGGCGGCACACGTGGCCTCTTAAAGGAGATGATGTCATCACTCAACCCTTCCTACTGTAAGACATCAGCACGCGGGACCCCCGCTGAGCACCGCAAACAGCTGCTGGTGGAATCAGATCCATGGCGCTATCCTTCTTCCTGTCTTATTCCCAAACGGCTTCTGTCTAGGAACATTCCCTCTAGAAATACGGATGCGGTCACTTTTTTCAGGCGCTCGCTCGCTCGCTGACCTTGCCCGGCACTGTTTGAACGCTCCTCGTGCCACCATCAGAGATTTCTCCAGAGTAACACTTGCTGACTTGTGTGT
Organism: Triplophysa rosa; assembly: GCF_024868665.1. Taxonomy (NCBI): domain Eukaryota; kingdom Metazoa; phylum Chordata; class Actinopteri; order Cypriniformes; family Nemacheilidae; genus Triplophysa; species Triplophysa rosa. The sequence goes on along the minus strand of NC_079912.1, from coordinate 1,896,453 downwards.
CATTGAGTGGAAGATAACTCATTCACGCCTCTATAATGCTGTCAATCTCGGCACACACGCTCGCACACGCCCGCCGCTGCCGCCGCACGGACACTGCTGTTGTTATGACGACACTGTTGCTAATGAGACGAGACACACAGTCAATGTTTTACAGGTGATTGACACAAAAAGTATATTTTGCCTCACCTCACAATATCAAAAGAGACAATAAGTTATATTTTACATGAGGTAAATAAAGCCTGTTTTAATCTGATTTTTTGTTTTAATTTCCTTCTAATTTTGGGATTTTATATATTCCTTACAGCTTGATTGTAAATACAGTACATATCACATCTTATAAATATAAAATAATAGCTTTCCAAATTTCAAAAAGCACAAGTTTATGTAAAACAAATGGAGCTGCATTCTGCAATCCGTACAACATTGTCCTTGTAAAATTAACTCGCTGTGCTGTCGAACTAAATGTTCGCTGTGTCTCCGAGAGGGGAAGAAAAATGTGTTCCATTACAGTTTATGAACGTTTTTGATTGGTTGTTATTGTCATTACTGCTGAAAGTAAATCAGGGCAATGTGTGCTTACAGTATGTTTGTGTGAGCTAATGAAGAGGAGATCGAGAGAGACAGTCACAGAGCATTCTCTGCTTTTATTAAATCATGTTGTTTTCGTGTGTGTTTGTTTTACAGTGAGTCTGGCATTGTGAAGTTAACCCAGCGGCTCTCTTTGAAGGACAAGCACTGTAAGGACAGAAGTCTGCAGTCCAGACCTCCGGCCTACAGGAGGCGCTCTCTCAGCGTTGACTGGTATAAACCTTTTTGCATCAATACTTACACAAGTGCAAACATTTATCATGTTATTAAAGGGGATACTTCACCCAAAAATGAAAATTCTGTCATCATTTACTCACCTTCGAGTTGTTCCAAATCTGTACAATGGTATTAAAAAATACAATGGTAGTGCCCCAGAACTGTTTGCTGTCCTACATTCTTCAAATGTCTTCTTTTGTGTTCAACAGAACAAAAAAATGATAAAGTATTTTTCCTACTATGGGAAGTATCCCTTTAATTACAAAGTTGCCAGATTGGCTCAAAACTCCTGTCACAATATTGTGCACAGAATCTGTGCAGAATTGAAGGCCCAAAATCTACACTTTTTTAAATTTTATTATAATACATTTAGAAAAAATGCATTAATTTCTTTGACCTACTGTAGTTTTCTTAGCACTTTATCGTTTCATCTAGAAGAGGCCTTCAATCAGTGCTGTTTGTCAAATTGGCCTTAACTTTTGAATTTCGCTGCTGTCCGTCTCAAACCTCATATCTCCATATTTTGTGATTTTTATTTTTGCCATAAATCTTTATTATTTGTCATCATTCGCGTTTGTCACTGGGTTTTGTAAATATCTTACCAATAAAAAGTATTAAATAGAGATTGTCAACTTTGACAACACAGCATTTAATCATTTAAAAAGTGCAGTGTTTTTTCCATTTCCTGAATTTGTGAATTTGGACATACGAGGTTTCAGAAGGACAGTGACGATATGTTGTTTTTCTTTTGATTCTAAAGATTATAAATGCTTTTGTTTTTTACCAATTTTGCAATTGTCTACAATTGTCTATTTTCGTTTTTTGGATGGTTTCTCTTTTCCATTTCTGTGCTGTATAACTTTAAATATTTAAAGGGGCCATGCAACAGTGTTTCATGCTTTCTGACTTATTTACAATGTTAAACGTGCGGTCTTCTCATGCTTGACATGGTCAACATGTCAAAAAACGAGTTGGACGTATTGCATAGTAATTCTGTGCTCGATACACTCCCCCAGCGTTCGTATAGGTTTTGTAAAGTTTTTTCCGAACATGAAAATCCGTTTCGTAACAATTTTTCTTAGTCCCTTATTGGGCAATTCTCCCGGAAAAGCACGCCCACGGCAAGGCGAAAGAAATAGCCCGCCCAATCGTAAACCGACGAGCGAGGAAGACCCGCTTACGATCAAGATTGGCTGCGCTGTGGGCCTGCAGCTGCAGCTCGTTACTCTTGCGATGGAGAGAGAAGTCGAGGTGTGTTTGTTTGTTCACGGCCTTTCAGCGATGGATGTTATGTAAACGGTCGATGTAACGCTGGATTTGGAGATCGTTTGAAACTGATAGATGGAGCGGTCCCAGCGCTAAAAGATACCGCACATGAGCCGCATGCGGTAAGTGAAACCAAGTCGTATTTCTGTGTTTTGGCAATCGGCGCGTACATGCATAATTTAAACAACACGAACTTATAGTGAATTAATAGTTATGCATGGATAATTTATGGCGATGATGTGTTGTGTGCTCGTGATTTAGATCCTCCCCCCGCACACCCCCAGGACGTCGTATTTTTTCAGAAATAATTGTACAGCTGTATCTATCTTTTATAAATGTGATCAAACTAAATACTCTTCAAAGATACAAAGTATGCAATACTACTCTGAAGGTACTCAAGATTAATATGAGATTGGCAGAAACTGCGTGTGTTATGGCAGCTTTAACCATGTTAGCTCTCAGTGTGGCAGGGTTACCATGTTGGCTCTAAAAGCTGCAAATTAGTCAAGATATCCTTCTGTTCATCTCTGTAGACATCATGACTCCAGCTATGGCTGAACAACCCCCCACTCCTCTCTTGCACGCCTTTTGAATGTCCAAAACTCATAAAATATGAGTTAATGCTAATTCATAAAAAGGATTGTTTTTTTTGGCCAGGAGATAGTAAACATGCACATCATTTAAAGTTCACTTTCTTCTACCATGAGCTCCATTTCTTTAAGAAAAATCACAGATTTTCTTGCCACCAGCATTGTTTTTGACAAATCATGGACTTCGAGTATTAAAAATATCATTTTTACATCATTTAAATAGCTGTGCCTCAAAGTTAGAGTTAACTCTGTGTCGTTCCTCAAAACTCTTCTGAGGTCTTACATTTTTTTCCCACATAGCTTTTGAAAACCTGGTAACGAGAAAATCTCGATTTTATGACGTTCTTTGTGTTTAGAAACAGTTAATGTGCTTTTCTTTGTGGTTGTTCACAGATTTTGGTGGCTGCATCTGGGTCACCTTCCTGTTCTGCGGCATATGGCAGATTGGAGCCGAGCTCCAGAAACACATATAACTCCGGGGAGTCTCGGGGTGGCGCGTCCCCAGGACGTAGCCACCCTGGCTGGGCACGATGACGGCTGGGCCCCCATGTTTTTTTGGGACCCGCAGCCATACAGAGACTCACGCAGACTCCCCGTCACCTCCCGCACGCCGAGCTGTCTGTCGCCAGTGACTCTCAGACTGGCCTAACATCACACGTACGGGGTTGATGCACAAAGACGCATCCGCACACATTCATACATTGATTGATCCTGCTCTCAGATGCGCGTCTCGTCCCCCTGCACAACATCCCCATGGCGACGGTCTTCTGTCTCCGCTCATCAGAATTAGAGAGATTTTCCCCCTGGGGTGTCTGGGGTGGGGGGCGAACAGGTGGCGGGCAGTTGAACTCAACACAGCAAACGCTCTGACAGGGGAGCGACTACTGCTGCGACTGCACGCGCACACAATGCACTTAATCTCTTAATCAGACGGGATTATAATACGTACGCCCGCAGCTAGATCACGCAACTGCGCTAACTCGCCTGTGATGGGAAAAGATAACGTGGATGCGCAGCGTTAAACGCACTCGCTTCTGTTGAACTGTTGCAGGAAAATGATGCATGCGTATATCTCACCAAGATGTGCGAAATTGTTTCGTGTAAAGAAACGGAAGCCGCCATTCAAGACCATTACTTTATTTGCATTGCGACATCTCAACAAGCATGTTTTCTCCAAGATTGTCATTACTGTAGTGTGGAAAAAATCATTTTGGACGACAACATCAGTCTTATGGGTCAATTTTTCGATATTGAGATTTGTACATCACCTGAAAGCTGAATAAACAAGCGTTCCATTGATGTATGATTTGTTAGAATAGGAAAATATCTGTCGGATATATGACCGTTTAAAACTCTGGAGGGTGCAAAAAAATCAAAATATTGAGAAAATTGCTTTTGAAGTTGTTAATCATAGGCACTGTAGCAGTCCATCCACTCACAAAAATAACGTTTTTTTATATTTAGGGTAGGAAATTAACAAAATCTCTTCTTGGAACATGATCGTTATTTAATATCCTAATGATTTTTGGCATAAAAGAAAAATTGATAATTTTGACCCATTCAATGTAATTTTTCCCGTGCTACCTAAGACTGGTTTTGTGATCCAGAGTCACACATATATATATATATATATATATATATATATATTATAATATATAATTATCAGAGTAAAGTTAATCTGACAAGAATCATTGTTTAGTGGTTTAATGGAAAGTGCAAATGAACTCAATTGCATTACAGTAACACATTTCCAACAGTAATAACACAGTGCTACATACAGTACAGTTCTACAAAATAAGCTTAATGTTCTTCATACACATTATAAATCCTCACTTGTTTTTTATTTTTGTAGTAAAAATGAAAGCACTCGCTCCTTGAAAGTCTGATGGCATGCGAACCAGTCGGCATGTCTTTCAAACGGAGAGGGAATCAACTGATTAGCTTTGATACTCTTTTGTGTGTTTGTGAGGTCGAGGGGTTAGACTGGCTCCACTAGGCCTGAAGTAAAGAGAGAGAGTGGGATTCTGTTGACCCTAGTAACACACACACTCTAATCGGCAATACTGTCCTGACTGCCCTCCTGTTGCTTACTGTCACGCACACACACACGCACGCACGCACACACACACGCACACTCCCCCTCTGAATTTTGGCTGGTCGGCCTGTTTGCCTCCAGTCTGTCTGGTGCCAAGAATCAGATTTCAGACTTTCCTTCTTACAGCCGCATATAAACTCTCGGAGTCCCTCTGCCTTCTCTTTCTTCTGTTCTAAAACACTATTCTTAAAGAAAGAGGGCGATCGTCCAGCTCCATTTTTATTTGTAAACATTCCAAACTTTCAGATACGTTTGATCAATCATGTATGTGTACAGTATGTATGCATGCATGTACACTCTATTTATATATAGTGTGCATACATATTTCGGTATGTATACATACATATATGTGGGTCAAAGACAAAAAAGGGTTTAAGCATAAAAATAATAAGTGTAATACTGCTTTAAATTGTTGTTCAAAAAGAAAGAGAGAAAAGGTTTTCTGTTTAATTTAATTGCATTTTTGTTTTTCTGAGCAAGAAATAAATATCATACATTTTCCCCTGATTTACAAAAGACGCCCACTAAAATGTCATTCAGTGTAACAATCTTGTCGTCAGGCATATTTACAACAAAAATCTATTTATGACATATTAAAAGACCAAATGCTAATTAGTCGTAATTTTACATTGTTTAAAATGTGCCACTATCCGAGGGTTTTGCCCATTTGTCAATACGAATTTTTACTCACTTAAAGCACAATAAAACGTAATGTGCCCCCTTATTCTTTTATATATTTTAATATGTACAAGTCAGAATAAGCATGTTGTTTGAATTTGTACATACTGTAAATATTGTGTTACACTGAATGACAATGTAACATTATTTCAACCAAATTTTGACATTTTATTCTCCAAAAACTTAGTTGAAGCCATAATGTATACATTTTACTTACATTTAATGTGCTTTCTATGGACATAAAATCACTTTTGTACATTTCTTTTGATGGGGACATCTAAACGTCTTTGACCCATATATTGTACATATATATTTATACATACACACACACACACACACACACACACACACAAACACGTGCGTATATAGTGTATAGATAACATATATGACGTATTTAAAGGGGTCATATGACAAGGCTAAAATGAATATTATGGTTTGTTTTAGATGTAATGCAATGTGTATACTCGATTTAAGGTTCAAAAACGCTGTATTTTCCACATACCGTGCATGTTTGTATTTCCTCTTTGCCCCGCCTTTCTGAAACGCACTGATTTGTTACAAAGCTCATCGCTCTGAAAAGCGAGGTGCGCTATGATTGGCCAGTTAACCAGTGCGTAGTGATTGGTCTATAGACTGTATAAAATATGGACGTAGTGTCCGTGACGTCTCCCGTAGGTTTGTGAAGAGTAAAAATGAAGCCTAAAGTAGGCGGAGCCGGTCGTCGCCATCTTGGCATCGCGTCATCCCGGATAATCGTAAATGGGCAAAGAGGCGGAACGTGGTTGGAGCTGAGGCCCCCGGTTGGCTGAAACCACTTCTCACTCAAGTGGCCACGCAACTATTTTGCAGAATTTAAGGCTTAATATAAGTTAAACGGGTGAGTTGTAAAAAAATCACCCTCCTTACAGTTGTCATGAAGGGTAAAATTAGCTATATAGACCAAAATATTGTACCAGGCTGTAAACGTGTTTTATTGTGCTGTAAAGTTGCCCGTTTTAACATGGGGCTCAATGAGATTCTGCTCTGTTTTGAAGCCAACCTCTAGCGGCCAGTCGATGAATTGCAGTTTTAGTCACTTCCGTGTTGGTTTCACGAGAGAGATCGGAAGATTACCCCTTGGAATGGTCGAATACTGCAAGCGTGTGATGGAAATGTAACGCCATATTTGGAACATCAGGTTCCAAAGCAATTGTGCCGACAGGTACGCCCACCTTACTTGCGTATACATTTGGGCGGTCTTAGTCAACTCATACCACGAACTGACGTAGATTTGTGGGGGTGTGGTTACACGAGGTGTTTCAGGCAGGTCTGGGTGAGCATTCGCTTTTAGATAGAATGCATCTTTTGTTCCGACATTTTCATTTTTGCAATTTCACGTGTCTAATACTTGCATGGGCAACTTATAACACACCAAAGACACAGAAAAACACGTGTTTGCGCCATATGACCCCTTCAATGTATATTTACATTATACATGTACACATATGTATATAAGTACTGTATATAGTATATAATGTGTGTGTGTGTGTGTGTGTGTATAAGCACTAAATATACAGTATGTAAACACATATATGTCAATTGTATGTGTGTGTGTGTGTGTGTGTGTGTGTGTGTATAAATATCTATACATTATACGTTTGATAGCAACATCAGATGGAATGTCATCTAACTTCAAACGAGTGACAAAAATACTTTGCCCGCCCTCCCCGGCTCGGGCCATTGTTTCACTTTAAACACAGCAGATCATTTAGCAGACGCATTAGCAGTCACATCGGACAGAGTTTGATCTCAGAGGTAAATGTGAGCATGTGTTCGGGGAAATGGTAAAGAGTAAATCTCTTACCAGCAGTCAGCTCAACACGAGCACATGTGCGCGGGATCGCATCTGTTTATACGCGCCCAGCGCTCTCGGTGACTATTATTCTTAGACAGACGCATTACTCAGTACTTTTTCCACACTATGGCCTATTCTCATTTAGCCTTGGCTCGCTGGATGTGTTAAATGTGCTCGTATTTGTGTGTCTGTGGGTATGCGCGAGTGTGTGCGAGCGCTAAATTTCGCTCTGCCTTTTGATGAGGCCTTGTTGTGATGCCAAACACACTCCCCAGATATTCAAAGACTTTTTCCCTAACTCCACCGCGCATGGACGCATCAAAGCTGATGTGTTTTATGTGAATGAGCGGTCGCTTCTGCTCAAATTGAAGGCCATTGGGTAGCAATATTCAGTGAGTTGAAGTTTAAAAATGAACCCGAATCACATTTTTTCTGTGTATTTGGGATGTCTTCTATTTTTTCTTAAATTACAGCTGGCACGGACTCCACATGTTTGTGCAAAACCCGATGATCCATTTCATCCAGCTTGATCTGAGAATGTTTCAGAGCATCTTGTGTGCTTCAATGGAAGCGAGAAAATGAGAAGTTTACGACGGCATTTTGGTGTCACGTGAAAAGAAAAAGGAGAGAATATAGTCCTAACATGTTGAGAATGAAGTCTAAAGTACAATTTGCTTTTTCGATCAGCGACCTACTGTATAGGAAGATTGCAGAAACGTAAATATTTCATCCTTGATTCTTTTTCAATTCACAAAAATCCTAACATTTCTTTTTATTTGCAGGTTGTATTGCAAATGTTCAGTATGGGTGCGATGGGAATGCGTGTGTGTTCTGTCACTGTTGGTCTGATGGGCTGCTCAAGCGGCTGTGTTAACATGTGGTGTCCCTGTTTCTCTTGTCTTTCTTTCTTTATCCCTCGCACTTTCATCTGCCGTTCTTTCATGTGAGTGTGTGTCGTCCTCCCGGCAGAACGTGTGTTCGGCGCAAGAGGAGAAACTTTAAGCCCAGAGATCAGCGGGCTTTGAAACCGATCCGCCTGCCACAAATATACCCACTTTTATCTGCACACAGCACATACCTGCCTGTTAAAATAACCGTGTTATTATCAGAACACTTCGCCTGTTTGTGACCCACGCAGACAATGGGGCGAGGACATCTGTGATGGCTATAGTTCTTGGAGCGTTGGGTTCTCCTTCATTCAACATTCGTTCATTCAGTTTCTCTCAGGGCCTTTGATGTGTGTGGTTGTGATGGACATTACATGCCTGAATGCAAAAAAAAGGAACAGCAATTTTCAGAAAAACCAAGTTAGTTTATTTAAAGGAACAGTTCACCTTCAAAACGAAAATTCTGTCATCATTTACACGCCCTCTTTCTGACTTTCTTCATTCTGCAGAACACAAAAGAAGATATTTTGAATAATGTTGGTAACAGAACAGCACAGCCCCCCATTTACTTCTATTGTAACCAATGCAATTGAATGGGGGGCTGTACATTCTTCAAAATATCTTTTGTGTTCTGAACTATTTGTTTCTTCTCTGGTGCATGAGAAGAGATGTCAAGCTGAATGCAAGTGACTGGTAGTCTCACTCCACAATATTTTGCTTTATACATTACTTTATACATTATACATTGCTTTATATACTGTACACTTTATATACTGTCACATGACAGGGCTAAAACGAATATTATGGTTTGTTTTAGATTTAATGCAATGTGTATACACGATTTAAGGTTCAAAAACGCTGTATTTTCCACATACCGTGCATGTTTGTATCTCCTCTTTGCCCCGCCTTTCTGAAACGTGCAGATTTTTTACAAAGCTTATGGCTCTGAAAAGCGAGGTGCGCTATGATTGGCCAGTTAACCAGTGTGTAGTGATTGGTGGAATACTGCAAGCGTGTGACAGAAATGTAACGCTTCTTACTATATTTGGAACATCATATTTGGAACATTTCCAAAACAGTTGTACTGACAGGTACGCCCACCTTACTTGCATATACATTTGGATTACTCTAATTTTATTCTGTAATTTAATTACAGTTACTTTTGATGTAATTCAACTAAATACTTTGTGTAATATTTGTGTGTGCAATAGTGGAATTGACATCAAAATTCAAAGTCTAACTTTAAAATCCGTGCTTTAATGTATTATTCTCACATTTGTAATACTTTGGTCAGCTAATAATACTACTTTATGTAGTTTTATATTATTTATTTGAATGAATTAAAAGAGCCGTTTCATGTCTATCCTTGAATCACTTAACTAATCAAGGTTGATATAGGATATAGAAAGTAATTAGTAATAAGTAATTAAATACTTTTCAGAGAGAGTAATTTGTACAATAATCTAATTACACGGTTGAATATGTAATTAGTAACTAGTAGTTAATTACTTTTTCAGAGTAACTTGCCCAACTGTCACGAAAACGCAGGAAAGAACCCAATTGCAGGCAGCAGGGATGAAGGGGTTAACAAGTGACTTTATTTTACAAAAAACACCAAAACAAAAACCCACGAGGGGGTATAAATCAGGAACTAAACTAAGAAACAAACAGAAAACAAAGACTTCCCACGAGGGGGCAAAATGAAAACAAGAACAGCAAAACTAAACTTAAACGACACCACCAAACATCTAATACAAACAATACAGGGTAGAACAAACAAACTCACTCTTGAGGAACAGATGACAGGACAAGGCAAGACGATGACACGAAGCAGCACATAACATACGTAATTACCGACACAGGACAATGCAACATGAGGGTATTATATAGGGAAGACAGACAAAGGATAACGACACGGGGCAGGTGTGGGTAATTAAACACTCAGGGAAAGATAACGAGGAAACGAGATGGCGGGAACAGAGACGAGACACTGGAGAGAACGTATATTATTGTCAAAAGGACAAAATATGTTTCTCTCCACACATAACCAAAGGCTTTGTCATGACTCTGCTACAGGACCAAGAAAAACATGACTAAATGAAGCAGAGCCATGACAGAAGCCCCCCCTTTAATGAGCACCTCCAGGTGCTCACCAAGGGGTAGACGGACGAGACAAGACCGACTGAGACAGTGACAAAAACCAGACAAACATGGTGAACAAGACAAGGGGCAGACAAGACAACAAGACTAAGGGATTGGGGTGACTTAACAAAAATAACAAACAAGGGAGGGGGGAGGGGCCAAACCAGGGCCATGGAGGCAGTCCATGGGGGAGGGGAGAAGGGGGAACAGTCCCAGTCCCCGGCTGCACTCGAGGGCGCGGAGTCCTGGGGGACTTAGGGGGAGCCTGGGGGGGACAGTCTTTGGCCCTGGGGGTTTCCCAGGGTCGGCTTGGCTGCCGGACTGGAGGCCGGCTGGAAGGCTGGCTTGACGCCGGCTGGAAGGCCGGCTGGGCAGGGCTTGACGCCGGCTGGAAGGCCGGCTGGCACGGCTGACGCCGGCTGTGACCGGCTGGAAGCGCCTGGCTGGACATGGACTGGACGCCGGCTGGATCACCGGACTGGACGCCGGCTGCTCCCGGACGGACGCCGGCTGACACCGGACTGGACGCCGGCTGGCCCGGACCGGAGGCCGGCTGGACACCGGACTGGACGCCGGCTGGACACCGGACTGGACGCGCTGGATCACCGGACTGGACGCCGGCTGGATCACCGGACTGGACGCCGGCTGGATCACCGGACTGGACGCCGGCTGGATCACCGGACTGGACGCCGGCTGGATCACCGGACTGGACCGGCCGCACCGGACTGGACGCGGCACCGGACTGGACCGGCCGCAGACTCGGGCACGGACTGGACCCGGCCGCACCGGACTGGACCGGCCGCACCGGACTGGATGCCGGCCGCACCGGACTGGATGCCGGCCGCACCGGACTGGATGCCGGCTGCACCGGCGTGGACCTCCTCCGCTGCGCCTCTCCCTCCTTCTCCGCACCACCGGATCCATAGCCGACCTTGGCAATCCGTGGGGACCGGAGGGAGTTCCGCAGCGGAGGAATCAGCGACGTCATCCCCGGATCCCCTCCCTCCCCTCGCTACCGGCGCCACCAGAGTGAACGGGGACCGTGGAGCTCAAGCCGGAGGGTACCGAGTCCCCCCGGGCAGCGGCAGTCAGGTCGAGGCCCTCCGGCGTGATCGACCGCGAGGTGGAAGTCCCACGTGGAACCCCACCCCCGGGATCGTCCCGGTTGGCCACGAACCTGACCATTGCCGCGAACCCTAGGGGACCCAGCAGCCTCTTCTCAGACGGGGTGAGGCGCTGTGTGAGGCATCATCTTCAACTCTGCCTCGTTGAACTCAGCCGTCTCAGCCACCGCCGAGAATGCCCCGGCGAACTCCCGATTCCCGTAGTTCCCCTGGCGGAAACCTAGCAGCAAGCGGGCTTGAGAGGACCGTGAGGACGACAACGTGCCGTCCATCTTGCTGCCTGCTGGGTTCTGATTGGGGTCGGTCATTCTGTCACGAAAATGCAGGAAAGAACCCAATTGCAGGCAGCGGGGATGAAGGGGTTAACAAATGACTTTATTTTACAAAAAACACCAAAACAAAAACCCACGAGGGGGTATAAATCAGGAACTAAACTAAGAAACAAACAGAAAACAAAGACTTCCCACGAGGGGGCAAAATGAAAACAAGAACAGCAAAACTAAACTTAAACGACACCACCAAACATCTAATACAAACAATACAGGGTAGAACAAACAAACTCACTCACTCTTGAGGAACAGATGACAGGACAAGGCAAGACGATGACAGGACAAGGCAAGACGATGACACGAAGCAGCACATAACATACGTAATGACCGACACAGGACAATGAAACATGAGGGTATTATATAGGGAAGACAGACAAAGGATAACGACACGGGGCAGGTGTGGGTAATTAAACACTCAGGGAAAGATAACGAGGAAACGAGATGGCGGGAACAGAGACGAGACACTGGAGAGAACATATATTATTGTCAAAAGGACAACAATATGTTTCTCTCCACACATAACCAAAGGCTTTGTCATGACTCTGCTACAGGACCAAGAAAAACATGACTAAATGAAGCAGAGCCATGACACCCAACACTGGTTCCGACACTTAAATTTTTGCAATTTTACATGTCTAATACATGCATGGGCAACTTATAACACACCAAAGACACAGAAAAACACGTGTTCGCAATATACTGTATGACCCCTTTAAATGAATCTATAGCATTTTTCTTTTTTGCAACATATTTCAATGATGCAGTGATTTGTTGTGTTATTTTTTGGACGTGATGCAAAAATAACACTTTTGAAGCACCTCGGAGTTGTTTATAAATACCATAATATATGAATTTAATATGACTTGATACCGTGGTGTATATCAAAGTACCACAGTATTACCACCAAAGCACACAATTCTGAACTAAAATCGCATCCTGTCCTGTCTTTAGGGCCGAATCCAAAATGACTCAACAGCTTCCAGACCCTCATCCTTCGATTCCACGCAAGTATTCTAGTGGGTCATGCTCGTCTCCTCCGAGCGCGGCGCGGCGGTTGTACAGAAACCTGTCTGGAAAGTTCCGCACGGCAAACCTGCCGACGGAAGATCCCGCGCTCCCGGCCCAGGACAAAGAGCATCCACACAAAACCACTATGGTAAGATGAACCTGCTCGTAGAATATTAAAGAACTCATAAAGCAAACTCCACAAACTTTGAATCACTTAGGAACTATAGAGTAACTCTGTATAAGGCTGTGTGTGTGAAGTTTCAGGGTAATGAAGCTCTATTTGAAGCTGTGGAACATCAGGAGTTGGGTGTGGTTGAATCTCTGTTAAACACCTTCAGTCTGGAAGAGCTCGACCTCAACACACCCAACAGTGAAGGTCTGCTGCCTCTCGACATCGCCATCATGACTAACAACGTCCCCATGGCCAAACTTCTGCTGCGGGCCGGGTCCAAAGAGAGCCCCCACTGTGAGTACACACACACACACACACACACACACACACACACGGCCCCTGCTGTATGAATCATAAAGCATGTTTTTAATGCACAGATGCATGCCACATGCTATCCACAATGACTCATTGCTTTATTCAGTGGCCAAAGCAATATCATATATAATATGACAATAAAGGCACCAATGTTTAAATCATTATCAGCCTTTTATTTATATTGATCATAATTCCTGATAAAAGAAACAACGATCAGTCATTTTATATAGTTTATTTTTCTTATGTCACATAAATGTTAAAAATGCTTATTCACCCCAAAATGTTTTTTATTATATTATATGTTTCATATAAATATCATATTCTATATAATATGTTTTTATAAAGAATATCGTCTTAATATATTGGCCGATATACAGAATCTAAATATTAATATAAACTTCCCCAAGACTGAAACAAAAGTCAAAAAGTGGACAACTGCTTTTATTTGAAAACATTCAGAGCAGAAAACAAGGTAACCATTAGTTCGCTTTTTCCCCCTGAAAATCATGTACCAAGCCTACTTTACACTAGTTAACCATTCTTAACCTTTAAACTTTCCCGGTCTATTTTTTATTTAATAAACAAATTATAGATGTTCTTCCAGATCAACCCAGAAATGTCTAACAGGTCTCACGACAGAAAGCATTCAGACAGCAGATATGCTTTTGTTTTTCTAGAATTTACACATTCATTAATATCTACATACTGTTCCTACAGCAACAATGTTTTGCTAATAGCAGTAAGTGAATGATCATGACAGAAAGATACTGTACTGTATTTGAACACCGTGTCTACACCAGACACGACAAAAGACAATAAAACACATTAGAACTCATTTTAATTTGACATTTTGTCCACACTGGATGTGGCGCGACATTAAAAATGACCATTTATCGTCCGATACTGATATGGTCGATAATTTGTCGTCCACCCCTTTTTTATCCCTTGTATGATGTTCATATTTGCAGGTCAAGTAGAGCTACAGCATTGTTCATTTTTAAACAAATACAGCCATGAAAATGTATAGAAATATACTTTATTTCATCCCAATTTAGAAACAACATAGACATCATATACGTGTAATATTTGTCTTTTACGTCTGTGAAATCACATTTATGAAAAAGGTGCTATTTCAAAATGATAAAGAAATGATAAGGAGCTACTTAAAATGATACCGAATATAAATATACATTTTTCCTAACTGTGCTACATTAGAGAGAATGAAAAACTATTGAGACTTTGCATCATTTTTTCGGAAGAAAAACATGTTTCAAATGTACCTGTTACAATGGATCCAGTCAAATTGAATACTCAACACAGTGTGCTTTGTGTCAGTTTCCACCCTGTTGCGCTTTCTCTTGTATGAACGTTTACATTCGTTGTGTCATGGCATCCATGAAATCAAATGCATAGAACACCATTCTGAACCACAAAATCAGAATGCTAAAGGGTGGTTTTCTTTCTTTACGTGTGGACGGATCCACAGATGATCTGTCCAGTAAAGTGCAGGAGAGCTGGAGTGTTTGCTTTCTAAAGCACCGTTAGACTTGGACTCAGCTGCTTGGCTTTGATGAAGTATTAACACACAGATGCCCAGTAATCCAGCTCATTACCAGTTTTAATAAGAGCCCTGAATGTACTTAATATAAACACACTTCACATCACACACATCAAACATGCGGGAGGGTAAAAATGCCTCGCACACTCAACGGGTCACACGTACAGACGCAAGAAGATAAAAGTGTCAAGATCACACACTCGAGGACGAAAATAAGGCTTTTACTTTCTCGCACGTACACGCTCAGACGAGTGTGTGTTACTCAAGTGCTCTTGAGTGCTTTAGAAGTATGGCTGTTAGAGTTACGACACATGCCAAGAGATTATGGAGGTCAAACTCAGTGCCACAACGTATACAGACGCAAAAGACATTTGTGGGGTTTTGTTTCTGGACATCTTTCAGTGACTTTGTGAATGTGTAGACAGCGTGCTGTGAGGACGTCTTGTGTTTTCAGTTTTAAGTCTCGAAGGCAGAGCTTCTCATCTGGCCTCGCTGGTGCAAGAAGCGGAGCATCGCATAGCCGAGCTGGCCGCCCAGGTAACAGGGGAGGAGCCTGAGGAGAGGGAGGAGTCAAACAGAGAGAGACAACTCAAGCCGTGGGAATGGAAGCTCCGCCTCTACAAGCGCATGCAGACGGGATACACGCATGCCAGTGAGTTGAAACACACACACACATCAGTCTGCTGCAGTGTATTGCATGAAATGAAATCCGTTTGTTGATTTTAGGTCCTCCTGAGCCTCCGAGCGCCGTCCATCTGTCCGTCAGCAGCAGCACTAGTCTCAGAGTTCATTTTCAAGAGCCACTTTGTCACAATTCTGCTGTTATAACCAAATACCGCGGTGAGTGACCTCTGACCCGATCATAGATATATGCACATAGATGCCACATAAGCGGATGTTTCCATGGTGAGTCGTCCGCCATATTGGAACAGTCAAAGTTGGACCATAAACTGCGTCTGCAACTGTAGTTACAGTATATGCATGTATGAATATCAAATGTTACGTGTTGTTGTGTAGACACAAGTTTAATGTTTTCCCCTTCTGAATGAATCCTTTGCTTGTTTGTGTCTCAGTGGGGTGGTGCAGCGTTCCTTCTTTTAGCCCACTGCTGGGTGAGATGGTCATTGATGATGTGACTCAACTTCAGTATGACATCACTGATCTCACAACGGTTTGTATAGAGAGAACAACATAGAGCTACACACACACACACACACACACACTTGTCTGGTTTATTATCTCCGTGGGGACAGTCCATAGTGTACCAAACTGTATTTTATCCCTTAACCCAAAGATCATAGAAAACATTTTGCACTTTTAGATTTTCAAAAAAGATTGTTTGGTAAGATTTATAAGCTTTTTTGCCCATGGGGACCTCAATTTTGGTCCCCATGTGTTGGTGTGCATTCAGGTTTAGGTCCCCACCGGGATATAAAAACATGGCCGCACTCATACACACACATTGTGTTGAAATTTGTGTTCACACTAATCTGTGTGTGTTTGTTCCAGGGCACGTGTTATTATGTTCAGGTGTCAGCGTACAACATGAAGGGATGGAGTTTACCTCAACTATCTGAACCTGCTTGTGCGACTCCTTCAAGTGAGCATACATGCACACACGCTACATTGCAATAAACAGGACATATGTATAGACACGCTAGTCTTAAGATGTTACGTAACGTGTGAGTTTGATTGGTTGTGTGTTTGTTTTTATGGGTGTTTACGCCGGGCCGGTTGTGTAACGTTTCTGTTCTTGTTTTTATGTTTGTGAGCACAAGTTTTAGGGCTCTTTTATGTTGCGTTTGTGTGTGTGTTTTAAGCATGCTAATTTAAATGTGCGTGTTTGTGTTTTCCATTTTGAATCCCTCTGGAAATATTTGCATGTCTGTGAGAGGCCGTAAACTTGCAGACAGAACGCCTCTTAGACACCAACACGCACACACACCCACCTACACACACACACACTTGCTGTGTCCATCTACACTTCACACATGGACACACACACACAGTGTGTTTCAGGGATATGTAGGTATGATTTTACAATTTATCATATTTGCAACATGTTTGTTTTTTTCTCACTCCGTTTCTTTCATAACACACACACACACACACACATGCGCACACCCTCGGTGAGGTTAGTGGGGCTGAAGAGAGGGTCTGTGTTAGTCGTTCTGGGAATAGAGCGTCCGTGTTTTCCCTGCTTTCTCGGGAACCGGCCTGCGACCAACACACCATCAGAACTTTATCCTGTTTACCATGTGAAGTGTGTGTGCGTGCTTGATGCTGGGATATAAGATGTACTTGTGCTTCTCACTAACATCATGGAGAATGTGAAAACTATTAAAGAACTGAAAAATTCAATGTGATGAATCAAATGATCATATTGTCAGAAATTACTCTGAAT
This sequence comes from Triplophysa rosa, assembly GCF_024868665.1. Taxonomy (NCBI): domain Eukaryota; kingdom Metazoa; phylum Chordata; class Actinopteri; order Cypriniformes; family Nemacheilidae; genus Triplophysa; species Triplophysa rosa. The sequence continues at coordinate 1,879,247 of NC_079912.1, read as the reverse complement.
CTTTATGAGAACAATCCATTTATACTAGAAATGTGACAATATTATCGATACCGTGTTATCGCAATAGCAAAATTGTCTCAATATTATGGTGGTCACATGACTTTATGAAACGATAGGTCTTCCGGGCCTAACATAGAGAAAGTCAGAAAAACTAATAGATGTTACCTTTGGCAAGGTCCATCTGGTGCAATTATTTTATTTTATAAAAGGGATTTTTCGGTCATTTGACCCAACTCTTACCTCTAAACAACAGTTATGATTAGAGGATAAATAAAAGAGGATGCTTATGGCACATTTCCAAGCCACCATTTGTCATTTTAAATACCGCAACGCGGGCGGTATACCGAGGTATTATCATGCAGTGAGATTTTGATATTGTTACATTCCTAATTTATACCCATTTTCAAAGGGCTACTTCACCCCAAAATAAAACACATTTGAATCTGTTGATTTTACCCACAATGCACTGGTTTTATCTCTCGCTCTCCATTTTTGCAGGTTGGAGAGAGGTGGACGGGCTCTTGCCCCGTCAGCAGGGTCTTAAAGAGGCTTTGGAGCAGCTCCTGGGCCAAATTAAAGGGACACATCGGCACTGCGCGTGCCACGGTAAACACTCCATGACACCGCATGTGAATGAAAAATCTAAGAGCCACTGTGACCACCAGCACAAACATCTCAAACAAATGCTGAGTTAATATTTCAGAGGCCGGACCCCAAACAGGCCGAGCGGGTGTGCGCGCGTGTCTCCAGGGGTCTACTCTGGGGGTCTTGTTTGTTGTTTTTACGGCGTCGGGGTTGAGGGTTTACTTTACTGTGAGTTAAGGGGCATAAATTAGCCCGGACTGTTTGGAGTAAGAACCTGGCACTTACACACAAACACACACACACACACTGTATAAGGAAATCCTTGCCTGTTCACTTGGACTTTATATTCCGAGTTCCATCTGAAAGTCTTTCGGTCATGAGTTTTAGAAAAGTAAAACTTTGTTAGTTTGTTGTTGTTCAGCTGAGTTTGAGCTCTTGTAGGTTTACATGTTGGTTGTGTACTACAGTGACACGCTCGCTCTCTCTCTCTCTCGCTCTCCCTCTCTCTCTGCACATGTGTGTTTTCAGAGCCGAGCAAAGCCGCGTCAAACATCAGGAAACATTCAGTGTCTAAAAGCCTGAGGCATCTTTTCCAGCCCACCAGCAAATTTGTCAAAAATCTGAAAAGGTACAAGATAAACAACTCCAGAAAGGGCTATTTCAATAGTTAACGCTCTGGAAATCACTTGTCTTGTGTTATCTGTGACGGCCTCTCTCTCTCTCCTCAGGGGTCTCTATCTGGCCTGCATTTTCTACAAAGATGAGAATGTTCTGGTGACTCCAGAGGACCAGCTGCCTGTGGTGGAGGTGGATGATTCTTACAGTTGCCATGCGCAGGACTTCCTCTGGTTCACAAAGGTATAACAAAATCTGCGGTGCTGATGTTTCCAAACGAATCGCAGCAACAATCTCGCTTTACAATAAAGCTGCTGAATGATGACATTAAAGAACTGTTTTAAGCGGCACGCTTCCTTTCTGTTGCACAAAACTTCTTTACAGACAGTAACAGCGTAAACAACGCTGTATGGCCCAAACTTAACACACCTACGGTAGCCCTCCCCAAGAATCAATAACTTTTGAGTAGTTTTCATTGAATTCAATTAATGTACAATCAAATGTGAATATAAATGAATATGAATGAAATATAAAACGAATTGTTATATTATAACCAAACACAGACAGGAAGTTAACTTCAGGCCAGGCGTGAGCCTGTGAAACTGTTTATAATTTGAAAAAGGCTTTACAGACTATAAAAGGGTGAGATGAATTATATTATATGAGTCGAAAGTGGTTCTTTGGAGGTCCAAAAAATAATTTTCCTATGGTGTGCTGCAAATTAAAAAAAAAAAAACCTGTATTTTTAACAGTGAAGTTGAATTTATTCTTTTTTTTAAGATGAATCTTGGTGTTTGTAAATCTCTTATAATGGAAAGACACATGTACAACACATGTATAGTCCTACAAAAACACAGTGATAAGCATTAAACTACATATGTATTTCACTACAAAATAAATGCAAGCTGCATTGAACCAAATATTAGCAAGATGCGCCACTGCCATTACAATGAACGGGGAGGAATGCCACGCTCAATGCGGCCGCTCTAGCGAAGGAAGTCCCGCCTTCCAGTGAAACGAGCCAATGGTCAATCAATATTGACTGAGGATTCTCTGGGGCGGGGCTCTCGTGAGGCGCTTGCCAGCCTGTGCGCATGCGCAGTAGATGAAGCGACCTCGAAAAAGGTGATTTATAGCGCAATTTAAGCTTAGCAAACCAAAGAATGGTACAGCCCATGGGTCAGATTGAATTATTTATAGGAAATAGGCTGTTTAATTGTGCCAATTTTTGCCAGCGAGTTTAGAAATATTTGCCTTCCCCCGTTCTAGTAGATAGGACTGTGGACTGGCTATGACGTCAATAACTGCCCAGAGGCGTTGCAAACATGGCCGCCAAGTGGCAAGACTACCGTATACGGATAAAATCCATATGCAGTACTATAAAATGTACAATAATGTACAAATATAGTAGCAAAAATAAATGAGAAAAATTAAATAAATTATAATAAATAGTCAAATATATGAAACTTCTCACTAATTGTAAATGTTTTTAGTTCAAACATCTTTTTTGTTCAAACAACTTATCTGAAGCAGAACTTCACACATACACGCAAAAATATTGATGCTCCTAAGCTCTACTTTTCAGGAAATAAAAAAAACATTGTACTATTTTAATCAATTTTCATTGGTTAAAAATGTGCAAAACCCCCAGACAAACATGAAGGTTACTAATAGTAATGCTAAAAATCACACATATGGAGATCCAAGATTTAAGCAAGACAGTGATGACAGTGTTTGTTACAGGTGTCGCACCTGTGGGAGGAGCTCACCTGGATTCAACAGTGCATCAGTCCTGCACACGCCTCCAGCTCCTGCACGCTTCAGACTCGACTCAAAATGCTTCAGGCTGCCGCGCAGCTCCAGGTGATCACATCTCAACACATCAGATTGTGCGGTTTGTGTTTTTAACGCATCCCACGCTTTGTGTGTGCACTTACAACAAAGAATTGTTATCGCAAGCATTACAACACTGCGTATTGTCCTGAGAAACCTGGTGTGATGTGTGTGTGCAGGCGCTCCTCGGGACGGTAGATCTGGGGCAGGTCTATTTCGAGCCCATCAAAGACAAGCACGGTAACGCGGTGCTGGTGCTGATGAGAGACGTGGGCGCGTGTGTACCGCTGGAAGGCGTGCGATGGATTCCCCTCAGTAAATTCCAGCTGCAGCGCAGGTCTTCCTCTTCGGATGAGGCCACGGCTCTGGAGACGCTGCTGACCACACTGCACGTGAGTGAACGCCGTTATCACACCGCAAAACCAGGACTCACAAGCTGCTTCATTCCACAAGTGTGAATGAAAACCTCAATCCTGTCTCGCTCGGAGCCTGGCAGCCCGTCAACCTTAAACGCTGTTGGGTTTAGATGGTCTCATCGGTGATGCATTTTAATGTGGTGTTTCACAAAGGTCTAAAGTTGAAACAGGATGACAAAATTGTTGAGAATTATTCAACAAAATGATTTTAGCTCCTGCACTTCTCTTTGTGTGTGTGTGTGTGTGTGTGTGTGTGTGTGTGTGCTGAATTGTGGGTGTATGACAGTAGTATTGTTCACTTGATGATTTAGTCTAAATAACTGTAAACATCATTTAGCTCTGACTGTGTGTGTTTCAACGTCTCCGGTCTCAGTGTGAAGATGATGTTTGGTCTGAACGGCTCACATTTTCCTGTGGTAAAGCAGTGTGTGTGTGTGTGTGTGTGTGTGTGTGGTAAAGTGGTTCCACAGCTCAACAACCACATGGCTCCAGCGTCAATCTCACAGTCAAATAGTTTAGAAATGATAAACGTGGGTCAATTTCAGGCTGTTACAGGAAGTTCTTTATACCTCTGAATGTGTGAATGTGTCCGTGTGCGCGTGTGTGTGTGTATTGTGTGTGTGTGTGTGTGTGTGTGAGTGTGTGTGTGTGTGTGTGTGTGTGTGTGTGTGTGTGNGTGTGTGTGTGTGTGTGTGTGTGTGTGTGTGTGTGTGTGTGTGTGTGTGTGTGTGTGTGTGTGTGTGTGTGTGTGTGTGTGTGCGTGTGTTTGTGAGTGTGTGTGCACTGATTTGTTTGTGGACATGTTTTTATATCCCGGTGGGGACCTAAACCTGAATGCACACCAACACATGGGGACTCGCGTGACCGTGAGGACCAAAATTGAGGTCCTCATGGGCAAAAAAGCTTATCAATTGTACAGAACAATATTTTTTTTAAATCTAAAAATGCAAAAAGTTTTCTATGATCTTTGGGTTTAGGGGTAGGGGATAAAATATACAGTTTGTACAGTATAACAAACATTACGCCTATGGACTGTCCCAACGGAGATAATAAACCAGACATGTGTGTGCGTGTGTGTGTGTTTTCTTACTTTACATTTCATATCTTGAAAAGATTTCAGATTTCAGGGTTTATTCTTGTTAATGGATCGTATATGTAAGGGATGCCAGCTAGTGAAGAGTTGTGCAGTGTGTAAACCTCACTCCCCGACCAACCGAGACGCTCTAGCGACAGAGGCTAGAGACTGTGGTCTTTAGCCTCTTCGTTAGAGCACCCGTCTCCCGTTCGGACCGACGCCGGTTCGAGGCCTGCGCAGAGCGGGGCGAGTAGGACCGGTTACATATACATATAATACCATAATGTTTAAATTCTTCACAATTTAACGACATCTCATTTTTACCATTAGGCCTACATAATAATTTTGTTGGCGTTTGAATAGAGTGAAGTAAAAATGACGTTTTATTCAAGCTATACAAAATAACTTGGTTTTGGTTCAAGTGTGACCTGGACATGTGTGTGAAGATCTACGTATGTGTTTGCCTGTGCGCAGGAGAAACTGTCGTATCACAGACGCAGTAGGAAGTGTCTGAGTCCGGGTCTGTATCTGGGTTATCTGAAGCTCTACACATCAGTGGATCAGATCCGAGTGCTCGTGTCACACAAACACCCAAACGTCCTCTGTCACGGCAAAATACGAGACAACGGTCACGTCTCCAGGTACGAGCGTGTTTATGGAAGTGTTGTGCAGGCGTGTCTGTGCGGGTGTTATTGTAATCGTGTGTGTTACGCAGGGAGGAGTGGGAGTGGCTTCAGTCGCTGAATGCGCTGGAGGGGAGCACGCAGGTGTGCGACGACGTCCAGAGCGCTCCTCATCGCCTCCTGCTGGAGCTCAGAACTGCTGCCAAAGATCTGCTCAGCTCCATTAATATTCACAACGACCAGGTATGGGAACCTACAGTACAACACTGAATGCACATCTTTTGTGTTTTGCCTGTATGGGGTGTACAATAAAAAAATCTTTTGGACTCTTCTCAGTTCTCCAAAGGCAACACAAGACTTTCTTATAAATAACATTTTCATGTGTTGTTATATTCGTATTAGGCACAAGATTTCCGGGTGTATGTGAAAGAGGTGGTGGAGTTAGGGGAGGGTGTGTCCTTCCTGTTGCTCCTCCCACCGTGTGAGGAGGTGTGCTCTCCTCCGGGACAGAACCATCTGTGCTCGCTGCGGTCCAGCTTCTTCACTCTGCCGCTGCAGATCTTTGAGCTCGGTGAGACGACATACACCGTAAAAACGTTCACAAATGTTGTTTCAAATTGAAAGGTTCTTTCTCAGCCAAAAACCAACATTCTGTCGTTATTTAACAACCTGTTCAAGTTCACCTATATTCCATCTGCGTCTCTAGTTCACTTCGAGGCATACTCTCCCAGTTTCATCGCTCTGTATTGTCGCGTGTCGGCTTTGCTGGGTCTGGAGTCCCTGATGTCCCAGCAGTCTTTGCGAGAGGCGTTCTCAGAGACGGAGCTGCTCGCTGCCAAACAGAAACATCAGCAGGTTGAGGAGTATGTGCAGGTATTTCTGACCTCTCGGCAATTTAACACCGGCAGCTAGTTCAGTTTTCACCACGGTAACTGACGGCAGTAAAACAGCAATAAAATACAGCACAAACTGTACAGCTGCTGGAATTTACTGTATCACCTTTAGTAGACGTGAGAGGACCAAGAGACGATAAAACACACCAGTTCTCACAGGTCAACATGCCGTGTGTTTTGTCATTTTAGCATCTGGAGGATTTGTGGCGTGACGCCCGCTGGATGGCCGTCCTACAGTCGGCACGATATAAGCATCAGAACTCGGGTGCGAGTCTCGGCTGGATTATAGACTTCTCCAAAGAGTCCATTCCAGAAAAACCACCTTCCACCTCCTCTCAGCCGTCGTACCTGCCATCACCGGCCCCTTCACCTGATATCACACGCAAACACAACGGTGAGAACATGCGTTCTAGTCTCATCTACCTCATCATCTAACCTCTCTCTCATGTTCACCACAAAATATCTTCTCTCTCCCTTTGCAAGATTCTCACGGTCTGTCTGATGAAGATACATCCGAGGTGTTCCTCGCTGCTGACATGGACTTTAACTCCAGCGTTCCCACAAGCACCAGAGAACTGGATCTGCTCCCCCCCTCCCCGACCAGCTTCCGCTCCGTGTCGTCCGCGCACCCTCCCACATCGCCGCGCTCCTCTCTGAGTCAGCCGGACGTGCTCTGGACCGGCGTGAGCAAATGGGAACATCTGCCCATGAACTCGTTCGACAGCGACTTCATCCTTCCCAGCCGTCAGATCGAGCTGCTGAGGGTCACGGAGAAGAGAACGGCGCTGTGCGTCCGCACCAGCAGCTTGGAATATCCGCCTTCTGTCTCCACGGCAACCTCGCCTCCCAGTTCCACATCACAGAAACGCTGGACACGCCCTTCCTCCTTTGACCTGTGCTTCTCCCATGAGCCCTGCCCCGTGCCCGTGCGCACCCTGTCAGAGGACAGTGGGGTACAGCGACTCTCCGCTCCCTCGGCCGGGTCTCCTCTCAGGCTGTGTCACACCACTCTGAGAGTTTACCCACAATACCGCACCGGCTTACCTAAAGACACCAGCGTGAAAGTGAGTGTTGGAGGGTAACAGGTGACAAATTCAGCTGTTTTTAGATGGAATTTGAATTGCCCCGCAGCGGGTGAAATTTATATAAAAGCAAGAAAAAAGAATTGCAATAGAAATAAATATCATATACAAATTATTTCAAATAATGCTACAGTATTAAGAAATTTAACACAGTTAAAGAAAGAAATGACCTTTTTTGTTTCATTGTATTATGAAACAAATATTTTGTAATAATACCACAGTCCTTGTACTACTGATAATTATTTAGTTATGAATAATTGAAATAAATAATGAATAATAATATTTTAATGTTACTATTTAATCATTATATTTCAAATAGAGGTAATTAAGTCTATTTGTTCCCTCATATGTAAAATCCATGTTCTCAACTTATTGTTTTACTATTTAGAAAAGTTAAAAAAAGTTGTTTTTATTTTATTTATATGTGTAATTATTAAATATAATGATTATGTGACCCAGTCTGTGAAAACCCAGCAAAAGTGTATACTGTATATATATTTTTGTGATTTATTGTTTTCTAAATAAAATCCTACATAATGTAAAGAACATTCTGCGAAAATATAACTTGAATATCTTTAATAATAATCTTTCATATCTTTTTTATAACTTTAATATCTTTCATCTTTAAAGTGATGTCATGACAAAGATTGACAACGTTTTTAGAAGCCCAATCATAAAACCTTTTTTAGTCATTTTAAGTACTGTATTTTACAATTTATATATAGTCCTATAACCTGCCATTTACAACAATAAACACACATTACTGATTTTCCTCATTTTTATTAATTTGATGTTCTCAATCGCATAATTCGATTATTTGAATTAGATTATCTGACTAACCTGGATTTCACAGATGGGTCACATATATAAATTCAACAAACAAAATGGCATTTCAAAAATGGATTATTAATATGACAAATGACATGATATTTGTTCTTGTGTTTCTCCAGTTGCGTGTGACTACAGAGACATCGGCTAAAGAGATGGTTGGATTAGTGGTGCAGGAGATCAACACCGTCTGCCGTCACCTGCAGAACGCCGCCCATCAGTGCACCTGCGCGGGCGAGCCGTGCGGCTTTCCGGCCTGCGTGTCCGAGGTGTGTGTGTACAGAGCAGAACAGCTGGAACACTTTGGTCTGGTTCTGCTGGTGGAGGGGAGGGAGAAATGGCTGCAGGATGATTTTTGTCCGCTGTCGCTGCAGAACCCGTGGACGCGCGGGAAACTCTGCGTGCGTTTCAAAGAGTACTCGCCGCTGGCGCTGCAGTTCAGCAGAGCTACACCCGTGTGAAGCGCAAAACTCTCTCCTTTCACATGTGCATAGACTACTGTTATTCATTTCATTTCAATCACTTCACGAAAAGATGTGTGATGGGTCTACTGGAACGGATGTACTGGATTTATCTTCCAGCTGCACTACACTGGCTCTTATTCTTCAGCTTAGTGACGTAAGACGCTCCGCTAGGACAGTGGCACGCTAACACAGCGAGAGATTCACTCTTAAGCGTTCACTGGTAAGTCAACATGAAATCAAAACCACCCTGTTTACTTAATGCACGTTCTCTTAACTGTACTCAAATCCTCCATGCATGTTTAGAGCTTTTCTGCTGATGTCACCCAGCCCCACCCCTTCAAAAACATTGTTGAAGTAAAAGGGTTTCGAACACGGTTTCATGTTGACTTACAGAACCGATGTCACGTTCTCGGTCTAAAACGCTCACATTCTTAGTAATGTGAATTCAAGTTATTCAACGTAATTGTACGTTTATTTGTGTACATTCAGCAGTGACTACAACTCTTCCTTTAGTATTCAGAAGTGAAATGTTTACAGACTGCTTTTGGTGGTTTGATATCACCAAAGAAATGTCTTGATTTGTGGTCGACACTGTCATCTAAATTCTCCTCCCTCAGGATTGTTGCACCCGTCTGCCGGCCAAGAGAGCTTGTCCAAAATCTCAAATTGTATCGGGATGCTCACTCACAGTGACGTGAGACTGTTCTTGCGTTGACGTTGTAAGCGATCACATCCTACATGATATACAGCTGTACACCCGCTGGCATACTTCTGCGCCACGAGCGAAATACGCAGAAATACAAACCTGTCCTACATTTCTGACGCAACTGATGCACTTGAGAAAGTTTCTACACTGGAGATCCGTGATAAAACAGAAGCTAAATCCAAATGTGAAGTGTTTTGGAAGATGCTCTGTTGGGCTTGGACCACCGATGCATCGCCTCACACGCTGCCTCTTTCTATTGACTCGTGTTCCCGCTGGTTTGTTTGAAGACCGTTTCATCTGGTGACCGTGCTGTGGAGTTTATTATTGATATCGTGTTTTACTGTCTGTACTTCATGACTGAGCAACACGTCTTCAGAACTGTTCGCTGCAATAATATTTGACACTGTAGCTCGGATACGGATTTCTCTTCCAAACACACCTGGACTAAAGACATGGACATGGATTCATGGACATGTACAAATACACACTGATACACAACCAGTGTTGTGTACTTGCAGAAGATGTGTGAACATGTGTGTGCATGTTTCACACATGAGCTCATAGTCGTATGGTTGTCTGTTTGATGAAACCATAGTTTTGAGCAGCAGCTGCTGTGTGCGTGCGCGCGTGTTTGTGTTGTGTGTGCGCGTTTGTGCACACGTGTATGTGTTTGTGTGTGTGTGCAAGTGCGTGTGATAGTTGTTTACTACGTGCATCATTGTGAGCATCTTATTACCCGCTGCGGTCTGATTCAGATTCTTCTTTCTGCAGTGAAATGCATCTCATTGATCCTGAAATGTTTTCTTGGTGCGAGTCGAGCAAATGCTGGAACTGATGACAAAACTGCAGGTATTCAACAGCATCACCAATATGTAACAAAACTTTAATATAACTACAAAAAAGCATGATCCCCCCGAATCCTTGAGAATGGAATGACAATCCAGTTTCCAAAAAAGAATGTATATACGTACATTGCAGCTTAATATATATATTCTATGTGCAGTACTGCACATTTCGGCAAATAATTCCAGAGATGCATTTCAGATAACCTTACAAACACCCAAAACTCTTTTGAATACGAAATGAAATGCTTTTGTGATGAAGTACAGTTTTCTATTGCAAAACTCAATTAAGCCACTTGTGAATGCATTAGATAGCAAATGATCATATTCACAGCCTCTGAATGAACTTTTGACTTCATCGTGGATGTATGAAGTCGGTTTCCCGTCAGGTCCTCACAGGTCGCATTAACTATGAACGTGTTCTACTAACATTTGACAAACACTGTGTGTTGTAATTTTGTCCCCATTTTGAACCGTATACATATAGCGGGTTCACACATAAACCCATGTTTTGTTTGTGAAATTTGCTTGAAAAGTGTGCTTGTGCTGTCTTTTTAAATAAACGCCACTTGTTTTTGTTTTCTAATTCATGGACGTTTTTGACTCGAGTGTCCAGATAACGCTCAGGGCCGTTGCACTGTAATGTGATTTTATATATACAGCCACGGAAGAAATAAGAGACCATTTCAAATGTTCATGTAATCTGCCTTTCTAGATGTATTGTGGTCATTCCAATCCAGTGTGTGTTGAACTTCAACAAAATCAAACCTCAGGAGTGACATAAAGTCATGCAGGAGCAATGTGAAAGACCGACAGCATGACAAGACGCATGAAACAGGGATAGGAATCCAGGTTTTCACGAATAAGAATTCATTTTATTAAATAAATACCAATAATATGACTGCTGTTTTGTTTAAAAGTGAATACGAACTTGTTTTCTTTGCAGTATTGGAGAAAACACAGAGCAACTTTCCTGTTATTTTCACCCGTTTCTCCAGTTTTCATTTTCTGCAAATAATTGCAAATAGAAGCAATATTTTTATTTCAAATTTGTGAGAAATATTGTCAGCAGTTCGCGGGATGAAACAACGCTGACCATTTTACCTAAACACACACCTATACATAGTAAAGCCCATTGCACATTGAGTCCGAAATTTGCGTCCGAAATTTCCGCACGTTAAAAAATAAATACGACCTCACGTTGTGTCAATCGCATTTACACACTGCCTCTGATATTTTCGTCCGTCATAAAAAAATTTGGACCGGGTTCGATTTTCTGCGTTTTTCGCATCCGTCAAGCATTTTGAGTGGCCTTTTTTAACAATTCAGAGACGCCGTACAAACGAGCGCCAAATACGAAAATCGCATACGAAAATTTCAGACTGTATGTGCAAAGACCTTAAATTCAGAAAAACTGAAAATAATTTGAAATGGTCTCTTAACTTTTCCGCAGCTGTATGTTGACCTGACAAGAAATCGAAGGCCGCTGGATGATTCACTGTATCAACATTTACTGTAGTTTCTCACTTTTACTAACCCTCTGTGGGAAACACTCGACAAACACTCACAAAACGTTCACACAAACAAACACAGACAACACAAACAGGCAGACGACACACACACTGGTATACAAGCTCTCTCTCTCACACACACACACACACACACACACACACACACACACACACATTAAAGGGCAACGAAGCGAGTGGAGGACCACACACATACACGCGCACTGCACCTTTAAGACTGACTGTGGCTGTGACGGTTATCGAAAGTAACTTTAGAATTGTAGCAGGATTCTCACACCTCCTAATTATACCGTGTAGACTCCGGGAAGACCTGAGCTAAATTTAGCCTGCTGCACATCCGCAAATACTGTTAGCAAAACATTCCCAAAAGCCCCTGAATGGATCCGATTCACCCGGCACACGCTACAAAACCCAGCGAGCCGTCTAGCTAGGCAGCTTTTTAGGGTGTAATAAATTCAGACACGAAGGCTCGGTCCTTCTTATTCTACAAATTCTTTGAGATGATTGTGGATGAAGAAATGTTGGTTAAAAGCTTATTTGTTTAAAAGACAATATTTGTGCACGTGTATAGTTTGTGTTTTAAAATCAGCAGAAAAGGGACTTGAAACGGAGCATCTTTCTGTCTCTGTTTAAATGTAATGCTTTGTAAGTCAGTTTACAAAATCATTTATTCATCCTCGTGTCATTTCAAACTTGTATGAGTTTCTTTCTTCTGCAGAACACAAAAGAAGATATTTTGAAGAAAGTTGGTGATCAAGCAACACTGAACTCTGTTGACTTCCATTGTGTGCACACAAAACCCCGGAGACATTTCTCAAAATATCTTCTTTTGTTTTCCACTGAAGAAAGAGTAAATAAATGATTTTTGTATCTATGCTTATGAGAGAGAGAGAGAGAGAGAGAGAGAGAGACAGTTGATCCTCTATCTTGAAAGTGTATTTGCAGGCTGGTTTTCCCATCATGTTAAATATCAGAGGTGTGCGTCGGGTCCCTCCGGGGCTCTGATTACAGCTGCCGATGATAACGGATGTATTTCTGCATCCGTTGATCTGACGGTCCTGTAAGATTATAGGAACACACCGTCCTCTCTTTGCATTTATAGCGGTCTGGACGTATGAAATGATGTGCGTATAGACGGCCGGGCTGCCGTTCACCTGTTGCATGTATGTTGTGTCGCATTCGTGCGCGTCTGCAGCGAAGCCTCTGAAACAGACCCCCCCCCTCGGCGGACCCCCGGGGGCCGTAACCCTTTAAAGCACCTATAAAACATTTGGCAGGACTGTTTGAAGTTTTTACGAAGCGCTGCATTATTGTTCCCCAGAGAGACGGCGCACTCCACTGGCGCCTTACTGCCCTCATACACTGCCAGAGAGTGAGGGGGGGCGGCCCGCACACATACGTGTGTGTGTGCGCACACTTGTGTTGGTTCCTTCTCATTCTATGTGTAATAGAGAAAGTGTGTGTTGGGGAGCGTGTTCACATTGTAAGCAAACGGCACCTAATTCCCTTTTCCTGATCAAATCTGACATTTTTTGTGAGATTGTGTGTGAAACCTTTTAAAAGTGGTCCATGTCACATCACATCTGTCTGTCTGTCTGTCTGTATTACTTTGTGTTTGTGCGTCTTGTCTATCTGTCTGTCTCTATATGTTTCTGTGTGTGCTTCTGTCTGTCTGCATAACTTCGTGTTTGTGTGTCTGTCTATCTGTCTGTGTGTCTGTATAAGTTTGTGTGTGTGCTTCTGTCTGTCTGTATGTGTTTGTGCGAGTATGTGTTATTCTGTATAAATGTGTGTATTTGTGTTGGTATTGTTCTGTATAAGTTTGTGTCTGTTGGTCGTCTGTTTAATTGTGTCATGTCTCTCTTGTGTTGTGTGTGCGTGCGTGCGTGCGTGCGTGCGTGCGTGCGTGCGTGCGTGCGTGTGTGTGTGTGTGTGTGTGTGTGTGTGAGTGCGTGTGTGTGTGTGTCTGTATTGTTCTAAGTATGTGTCTGTGTCTGTATTGGACTGTAGAAATGTGTGGTGTATTTAATTGTGTCTGTATGGTCTCTCTAAGTGTGTGTGTGTGTGTGCGTGTGTGTGTGTGCATGTGTGTATTGTTCTGTATAAGTTTGTGTGTGTCTGTGTAAGTGTATTTTCATGTGTGTGTTTGTGTGAGCGCTCTGGTGCCTCTCCAGTGTGTTTGAATTTACGTTCATGCGGCAGCAGCTAAAAACAGAGCACAGCAGTGTCTAATCCACTGGAGCCAGACTGTGTGTGTGTGTGCGTGTGTGTGTGTGTTCATTGTTTCTGTTAATATGATGGCAATAATCATTCATAAGCTGCCGCTGGCACAGAGCTGACCGATCTAACGATGGGTGTGTCCTAGATGAGACACAACAGCTGGAGGGAATGTGTGTATGTTGTGATGTCAGAAGCCTCGTTTGATGTGTGTGTGTGTGTGTGCGTGCGTGCGTGTGTGTGTGTGTGTGTGTGTGTGTGTGTGTGTGTGCGTGCGTGCGTGTGTGTGTGTGTGTGTGGATGTGCGTGTGCACGTGTGTGCGTGTATGCTGAGCGGTAGCATTGGAATGGCAACGAGACCCCCCCCACCACATACTGTTGAATTAGGCATGCTTCAACATGGACTTCAAAGAACTCTCTCTCTCACACACACACACACGCACGCACACACACACACACACACACACACACACACACGCTGGGCTATTGTTAAGAAATGTGATTGGATTGATAGATGCATAGATGATGAACTACAGTGAGATGAATGGACACTGTGTACATATCTCTAGTAACACAGAGATCAAGAGATACACACACACACACACCCTAACCCCTCTAACAGTAAATCAAAACTATTGCAGTTTAAAATGAAAAGTATACTTCTCACATCCCCTCTTATAATATCAATAATATACAGCCACAGAAATAATGAAGAGATCGTTTCAAATTTTCATTGAATCATCATTTCTCATTCATTCATCATGTATTTTGGTCATTTCAGTCCAGCGTCTGTTACATAAAAAAATCAGGAGTAAATAAAGTCATCCGACAGCAATGTGAAAGACTGACAGCGTGACGAGACAAATGAAAACTGGGATCAAAATCCAGATTATCGCATAAAAAAACTGTTATTGCTCTTTTCCTAAATACATGCAGAAATATGACTGTTGTATTGCTTAAAAGTGAATATAAACTTTTTTTTAAACACATGCACACACACAAACACACGCAGACATACAGATGCACACATTATATCCAAATACAAAGACAGTAAGTGTGTGCGGCCTTGTTTTTATATCCCGGTGGGGACCTAAACCTGAATGCACACCAACGCATGAGGACCAAAATTGAGGTCCCCATGGGCAAAAAAGCTTATAAATCTTATAGAACAATATCTTAAAAAAATCTAAAAATGCAAAAAGTTTTCTATGATCTTTAGGTTTAGGGGTAGGGGATAAAATATGCAGTTTCAGTATAAAAATCATATCGCATATGGACTGTCCCCATGGAGATAATAAACCAGACACGTGTGTGTGTGTGTGTGTGTGTGTGGTCATGTTTGTATATCCCGGTGGGGACCTAAACCTGAATGCACACCAACACATGGGGACTCGTGTCACCGTGGGGACCAAAATTGAGGTCCCCACCGGCAAAAAAGCTTATCAATTGTACAGAACAATATTTTTTTATAAATCTGAAAATGCAAAAAGTGTTCTATGATCTTTAGGTTTAGGGGTAGGGTTAGGGATAGGGGATGGAATATACAGTTTGTACAGTATACAACTCATTACGCCTATGGACTGTCCCCACGGAGATAGTAAACCAGACGTGTGTGTGTGTGTGTGTGTGTGTGTGTTGAATGAGAGCTGTTTGTTGATCCGCAGCTCCACGTTTATGTGTCTTTTGATTAGATCACCAGTGTGAGTCAATATTCAGCACGTCTCTGTACACACACTGTCATGTTGTGCGTGCTTTTACTGCGCTGAGACATTTCACAGTATGTGTCCAACGCCGCTGGAATCTTCTCTTTGTTACACAAGCACACACACATACAGTGTTTATGTGAGGATGTAAACGATCTCATCCTGTCCACAGTGAGTGAGCACCAATGCTCCAATGTGGACCAGACTTGATGCTTTTGTCAAATGTTTTACTTTGTAGGAGCAGACCAGGCGTTCCCAAATCTTTATGTTCCTGTCTGTCGGTCCATGTTTTTCTCTTTGTTTTATTGAATACTTGAATTGTCTGACTATTGTGAGAGCAGGTCAGGTGTTCCCAAACTTTTTCATTTCAAAACCCACCCAGACAGGTATAATCTCTCTTAATACTTCGTTTCAGAAGTTGTCTATGGTAAGATATGAAAATCATTTGCATTGCTTGTCATTATTTGGACTAAACAGGGTTTTTTTCTGCCAGGTGACCTTGCACGACCCACCTCCGACCTAAAGTCAAATAACATATTCTGGTAATGACAATAAATATTGGCAACTCCAGCGTTACGGATGTGACAAATAAACGCTTACTTTGCATTCACACCGCCAGCGACTCTGTCGCTAGGTGTCGCTAGTTTCTTGCTACGAGGTGGTTAGAAGGCGTTCCTAGGTTTGGTTGCTCTAGTAACATTTATAAACAAACTCTGCAGTAACAGACGAGAGACGGATGACGTGAGCTCCGCTGCTTTACTCCTATTGGTAGTCGCTCCCAAAAGTCGCTCATTATTTGCATAAAGTTGAGCAAAACTCAACTTTGTCGCGTCGCTAGACACGCCCACTTCCTGTCGCCAGCGGTCACTGTCGCTCGTGTCGCCGGAAGTCGCCGGCTCTCCATTATGGCTGGGCGATATATCGTGCAATTCTTATGCTCTCAGTTTCTCAATGAATTACGGTTAAATGCCGCCACACCTGAAAGCCAGAGGGCGCTCTTGCGCAGAAACTCACAATATGGGAAACAGAAGAAGAACGATTAGTTCCAGGAAATGCCAATGGTCATATTCTATCGCTGTTCTTCAAACCTTTTTTTAGGTATTTTCATGATAATAAAGTATATCTACAGTGATGATGTTTGACGAGTGTTGCTTTTTCAAATGCACATTATAAACGACTCAATCTCATATGATTTTAGATCGAGCAGTAACTTCCTACTGATCATGGAGCCGTAGTTCACGGAAGAGCTGTGCATAAAACAGAATCGATTTCAGAATCGGGTTAGACATGTATAATTAGCGTGAATTGCGATATATATCACCCATTCTCCATTGAAATGAATGACATCGCTTCGCTTTGTCGATGGGTGTCGCTGGCGGTGTGAACGCACAGTTAGAGAATGTATTTGTTATCAATATACTAAACCGTTGGTTTAAAATTGACTAAACCATTGCTGATAGAGTCTAAACATCAGGAAAGTTTCAGTCTAGTAGAACATTCAATAGTAGCTTTATTTTCATTTTCATGAGGAATATGTACCATTATGGATTTGACAATGAAAATGGCCCTTACCGGACTATGGAAAATCATGCGCTAAAAATTCAAACAATTCTTCAAAAACTTAACAGAGACATTTAAACCACAAAATGTTGACTTCTGTGCTGTTAATATAGTAAACACCTTTGATAAAAACTCTTCTCATGGTAAGGTTGACATTTGCGTGGAATTGCCCTATGATGTTGATCATTGCAGTTATTAATATTGTGTCAATATTATAAATATGATAGTATGATAAATGCAGCAGTATATGATTGACACTTCATCATTGAAGGTCTCTATTTTATACACGTTTAATGTTTTGCCTTAGGAGTCACAATGGTTGCAAACTCTCTCTCTCTCTCTCTGCCTCTTTACAGAGAATGTGAAGCTGACGTCACGCCCTATGTTCCATGATGTAGTGGCGTTGCCATCTTGGGAGGATCATACTCCGCTGCTATGATTGTTTTGATATGTACCGTTACTTATTTTGTTTGATATATGGAGAAATCGAAAGTGAAAGAACCAGGGGCTTTTCCTGAATGACTCGGCGTAATGCTATTGCGCTTTTTAACACAGCAAGACCATATTTCCTAATCAAAGAAAAACAAAACGCTGCATTGAACAACCTAGCAGCGATCCTCCCAAGATGGGTTGATTAACAAGCTCTATACTCATATTTAGTGTGTATTTTAAAGTCCCAGTGAACCGGAAGTTACGATCGTTTTTACTTCCTTATTTTGACGCATTTCCGAGTGAAATGTAATTTCGAATGAGAAAAATTGTGGGCGTGGCTTTCCTCTTTCTCTGCGATTTGATTGGATGTATAAAAACACCCGTTGCATTTTGAAATGGTACTAGTAACAGACTGACAGTTGAAGGGGAGGAGTTAACGGATGCTCCGCCCAAGCCGTCTAACATACGTCATCTAAGATGGATAGTCATTACAGGAAGGAAGTGCATTTTCAGATTTTAACTAAAGATTATGAGGGCACACGAATTTTAAAAAGAGAATGACCCACATTGATAAACTATTTACAATAAACACTGCAATATTTCCTGAAAAAATAGGCATTGTCATTTTTTAATTCACTGGGACTTTAAGTGTATTTTAAGTCATTGGCCAAAAAGGAGAAACACGAAATAAACCAAATTAAAAATGAATGTGGCTGAATGCACACTTTTTTTTCTAAAAAACATTTCAATAGATAATGTTGTTAATAGGAATTCTTTTGGCCTGTGCAGTGAAAAGTCTGATATTGTGACATGCAATACTGAGAAACTCAAAACGTACAAAACTGCCCTCCGAAAAAAAAGCATTTAAAGAGCAGTTTGGAAGCACTCATTTGGAGAAATTTCACACATTCCAAATAAAACCCAAACTAGCTGGAGCACAATGGCTGTGAATTACAGCGATATTCAGTCATTATTTGGAATGTGGAATGTGATGTCGTCATCCCCCGCGATGGGAATGACCTCTCTTCCTCCCCCCCACCCCGCGTCCCTCTCTTCTTCCCAGTGGGATGTTTTCTTGCATTCATTTTGATTTTAGGCATCATGAATGAGGCTAATCAGGCTGGAATGTGAAGTCACACACACACACACGCACACACGCGCTGACCGCATCCCAATTAAACAAGGCCGAGATCATTATTGATCTGCTGTCCTGCCCCCCCTCTTCCTCTCTTTTCTTTTGCTGCGTTCTCCTCCCCTTTCTGTGCGACACGTTAGGCCTGAATAGGCGGCAAGAGTTGTGTAGTGCCTCGGAATTGTGTTGTGTGTTAGTTGTGTGTCACACAGACACACATTGAGAGGGAAGCGTCCCATGCTGGGCCGCTCAAAGACCTCACAGTCCCAGCTGTCAATCAAACGCAGAGCGCCCTCCGCTTCGCCCATATGCTGAACGTAAGGTATGACATCACCCCGCGGCACCAGCACGCAGGAATATTCCTTATCTTGCTTCGCTGCGTTCCCAAGACGTTTCTTTCCAGCGTCGCTCGTCTCCTCGGCTGTCGCCAGAGAAATTCGTCAATTTGATGCTGTTTACAAAAGTTGCAGTGTGACGCTTCAGACAGAATCGAGAGGAAATCTTCAAACGGGCGGCGCTAAACGGGCCCAGATTTCTCACTGCTCCAGCATCTGCTTTGATTTAGTGCTGCAGTTTTACCAAAGAGAGAGAGAGGAGAAAAGAGCAGACAGATATTTATTATCTTTTATTAAATATTAGGTTTATTAAAATTCATTTTTACTTGCAATAGACATGAGGCCACACGCCGTACAGCTGCGATGGCACAATTATGAGGGTCAGGTTGAAATCAATAACATTTTGGACCTCATTTAACCAGTTAGTGGGTATATTTTGTTTGCCGTCAACACAGATAAAAACAATTAAGTTTTGTGTTTGTGTAACAATTCAGTGATGTTACGCTAAACAACAGCACTTATCTCTCTACTGTATCTTTCCGTCTGTATCATATATCTGTTTTTGTATTTTCTGTATTTTGGAATTCTATCTTCATTACCATGATTGTTTCAAGATCTTTGAATACATTAGTGTGAAGGCCAGCGGATGTCTGTCCAGACAGTTTCGGGGTGGACGGATGAGACATATGCTACAGCATGCCACACAGATTAAACTGAGTAAGTGAGACCTTAAACACATAAAAATGGAATGTTTAAATAAGAATTTATATGTATAACCATTTGAATGTCCATTAACACCTTATTCACGTTTGATTCCTCAAGAAAAGTTATTGAAAGTATTACTCACGGGTTCTAGCGTGTGTCCCTCGTTGCCCTCTAGCGGTGACAATGCGTCATGACAGCAGCAGCTGAACCGCAGAACCGCAGGCAGACAGTCTGCCACCGACCCACAGACTGCTGGGGCCCCGCTTACATGCCTCCACTCCTCATGTCATGAAGCCCACAGCTCACAGGAGGATATCCCTCTCCAATCCACTACAGCCTCTGAAAATAACACTTTATGGTAACACGAACATTTTATAAACATGTATTCATAAACACGATCGTATTACACAACACGCATTCAAATAGTTAGATTGTGTGAACGTTTTTACGCACAGAAAGATTCTACAATTCTAGAGGTTTTAACTGGATTTTGTGTATAAATGGCGCAGGTGATGGATGACAGTTGACTTCGCCCACGTGGTGTTTTTTCTGCGCTTCTGAATTTTGCATTCTTTTGATTTCCTCCAGTCATTTGGGCGTCAGGCCTCACATCGCGCTCGAGCTGTGCCGCTGTGAGAAGTGACTCGACTCTCTATGTGGCCCGTTTAAACACTTAATTGCGCCCGTTTATTTGGTGACCCGAGAGTTCATGCGTGTTGGTTCCTGCCAGTGGCAAGAGCAAAGGTCGAAGCCGAATCCACAAACCTCCACACAAACCAGAGGCGCTTTAATGGTCCAATTATTGGATTCCTAAGCACTTCAACAGCGTGTTATTCTTTTTCGTTGGGAAAAAAGTGATGTTGATTGTGTGTGTGTGTGTGTGTGTGTGCGTGCGTGTGTGTGTGTGTGTGTGTGTGTGTGTGCGTGCGCGCGGCGCATATGTCTGACTAATGAAAAAAAGCTAAAACAATTATTCGTATAATAACTAGAATATGAATGAAGTGCCAACGTTTGTTTAAAAAAAGAATGCCCCAAATGTTAGACAGCAATGATCCTGCAGTGCCGCAGTGTAATTTTAATGCGGTATGAATGAATTATACGGTTTCCACTTGAACATTATTTATGCAAGGCGATGTAACCCTTCATAATAGGTGGTTGAGTTGTCGTGGAATGTGCAAGATATGGAAAATCCCAAATGTGTGTTTTCTAGTTGCTGACTGTTGTTCTGTAGTAGCCCGTGATAAATCTAGAACTGTTGTGGCCGATATTTTCCTTCACTGCGTGGTGTGTGTGTGTGTGTGCGTGTAGAGAGAGGGGGGGTCTCATTGTGTGTGTGTTCTGCTGTCAGTCAGACTGCGGGTTCTTGGTGAGCTGGCTCCGCGCGCGCGCACACACACACACACACACACACGCACACACACACACGCACACACACACTCACACACTTGGAGCTGTCGGGGGGAGGGAAGGGGAGGGCATATTTAACTTGGGAAAGAGAGGAGTTCCACTTCAGACACGCTCATTCTCCTGTGAGCCTTTGCTGTGTCAGTCCCAGCTCAGGACCAGGTTTGGACGGGTTGTGCGCTCTGCAATGAAGCGGCTCTGGGCTAGTCTGGTGGATTTCTGACAGCAGGGATATGAAGGTACCGCAGCTGGTTGTGGAGACATTCGTGGGAATTCTTCATGTTGAATGTGTAGAGAACAGCAGTGGTCCTTGAACTGCTCGGAACTGTCAAGTTTCTGACCAAACTGGTGGAGTTCGTGCGCTTCTTGATAGAAAGAAAGCTCATTTTATTCTGAACTGATAATGAACATGTTGTAGTAGTGGAACAAATCCGTTTGTGACACATTTGAGGTTGTGATCCGTGGATTTGTGTGTGCGTGCGCTCTCTGGAGAGACTGAGCGGCTCTTGTCCCGGTTCAACAGCGCCGGTTCGGCGGGACGGGCTGGAGCCTGTGCGCTCAGAGAGAGAGAGAGAAAGAGAGAGACACGTTCATAAAAGCAGTGCGTAAAAATAACATTGGCTGAGACGCGCTCCATTCCTCGGGCGCTCTGACATTTCAAACGACAGTTTGGGTGCCACCCGGCAACAAAACCCGAGGAGCGCGTAGACACTCTGCCATCCCATCTGAGAGCAGGCGTTGCCATGGTGACCCGCCGACAGAACTAGTGAACGGGAAAGTAGCTGGAAAAAAAGGAATCAACGGCAGATGAGGACAACACTTCAGTAGTTCGGATTTGGGTGTTTTTGGGGCGTTCTGAAGGGCAGCTGGCACGGCGCACCCGAGTGTTGCATCATCTGAAGGGTCAAAAAGTTTCCAATAGTACCCCCCCAAAAAAAACTCTCGTCCCATATCATTCCGGTCCACGCGTTTGTCTATTAAAAGTATCTCGCTCGTGCTGTCGCTTGGACTATTTATGCACGGGTGCGTGCGGGCGCAGTGACGGCCAACTCCACTCCATAGACAGACAGAACACGAGTCATGGGCATCTCCCACGCGCTGCTGCTCATCCTGTGCGCGCTCCTGAGTGTGCACGGCACCACGGTCCAGCACTACCTGCGCTTGAGGCCATCCCCCAGCGAGCATCTACCAATACCTGACATCAAAGAGGACCCTGACAAGGAGTACGACCCGCGCGAGCAAGACCTCACGGAGAGGACGCTGCGCAAAAAGCTGGGCAGCCACTTTGACCCCAACTTCATGTCTATCCACCTGCCCATCCAGCTGAACGCCAGCGCGCCACTGGATGTGCTGGGGCCGCGCTCACCGATGCCCGTCGAGCTCAAGAAGCTCGACCTGACGGAGACGCCGTACGGGAGGCGCGTCAAGGTGGGCAAAAAGGCGCGCCGGAAGTTCCTGCAGTGGTTGTGGACGCACACGCACTGTCCCGTGCTCTACGCCTGGAAGGACCTGGGCGTGCGTTTCTGGCCGCGCTACATCAAGGAGGGAAACTGCTTCAGCGAGCGCTCGTGCTCCTTTCCCGAGGGCATGTTCTGCAAACCGGTCAGCTCCGTGACAAAGACGTTCCTCCGGTGGTACTGTCAGGGCTTCCTTCGGCAGAAGTACTGCACGTGGATACCTGTGCAGTATCCCATCATCTCCGAGTGCAAGTGTTCGTGCTGAGCGGTGCGGGTGCGCGTGTGTGTGAGTGTGTGAGAGAGAGAGAGAGAGAGAGAGCGCGCGCGCATGTGAGAGTGTCCATGGACTGGACGCACTTGGACTGAGAGAGTCTATGAATTATGAATTATTGCACTGTTTACCCACGGACAGGGATGTGGCGCCACATAGCGAATCTATTTTTATATATATAGCTTTTTAATTCGAATATCAAACACATGTACATATTTAAGTGAAAAAAAGAAGAATGCAGCTATTTTTGTTAAAGGAACAGGACCATATTCTCAAGTGGAGCACTTCAGCCGGAAGAGCCCGTGGTTATTTTTATGAAAGTATTGCATTTATGGAAAAAGGAAGAACTTCTCCAAGAAGTTTCATTTGCCTCATTCAAACTGTTCAAGTGACTGAAAAACTGATACACTACAATGATGCCTAGAGGTTTTGTACAAATATTAATATCAATAATTGAGATTTTTAAGGGCTGAGGACAAAAATATACATGTGAACTTAGCTTTTTGGAAATCATATAGTATTTTAGTAAAAATGTGTAAGGTTTATTTATTGTTTTAACGGTTGTGAGTATAGATAAAGAGAAGATAATAGAATATACCAGAAATTTTACTTGAAAATGTCTCAAAATGATTTTAAGAGATTAATAATAATAATAATAATAATAATGAACATGTCCATGTAAATGTCATGGTTTTAGCAATAAAATCTGTTAAACCTGCACTGTTTGTGAAGATACACTTTGATCTTAGGATCAAATAATATGTGGTTTTTATGTCTTGAGGATGCGCTCTTCTTCATAGCTTTTTAGACTGTATGTGATGTTGCTGACTAACACATTGCAGGGATGAAGATCTGATCTCAACATGCAACAAACTGTTGTTTGTAATATTGGCAATATGTTTCCCAAAGCTGGACGTCTTTCACCGCTGCATTGGTTACAGGGTCAATGCTTCTGTTTTTGGTGTGGAAATACTCAACAGACTGACGGCACCAGGGGAGAGGAGCGTCTGAGGGTGTCGTGGCGTGTCAGAGACGGTTTGGAATCGTCTGATTTACGGGCTCGACGCACCGCGCCCGCCAGCGCGGAGCTGTTCTTCATTGTGCGTAAAAGCGCGCCGATGTTAACACAGCGCTAAAATATGATGCAGTCACTTTCGAACACTGTCATTGGTGAAATAGAGCAGGGAGAGCCAGCAGCTCCTGGCGAACTACTTCTGGAAAGGGAAGGGGGAAAAAAAGAGCGAGCTCCTCAAAAACAAGGGAGAGAGACAGAAATCTGAGCCCGATTCTCGTCCAAAAGTCTCGGCGTGAGAAACAAAGCGCGCAGCCCTTTACAATGACTGTGAACTGATGCTGACGGCACCAGACTGTTAATTAGTCCGCAAACATTATGTCTGAGAGTTAAAGAGATATGAGACTCATAAAAACACTCGCACACATACGCACATGCTCTCCAAACCGCGGCTGCGCTCTGTGTTCCAAAGACGCACACGCAATGAATCACGCCTCCTAAATGGCTGTCATTTCAGCACAGATCGCAGGGGAGTGAAAGTTGCTCGCTGTGTGTGCGTGTTATTGATGCGGTTATTGTGACAGATACACTGGCTGCGCTGTGTGTTTGGCGCAGGGTGGGGGCAGTTGTCAGCTCTCTTACTTGATGATGTCTAGGGCTTTTTGGAGAAGGTTGCGTGTGTGTGTGTGTGCGCGTGTGACGCGCCGGCGCCACTCGGCCGCGCACTCTGGCGAGCGCAGAATAGATTGAACAGTAACCCCTTCAGTCTGTGTGTGTGTGAAAGCCAATCCCCGACAAACTAGCCCTCAAAACACACAGCCGTCAGACTGTCGGAGCACTCCAGCCTTCTGCGCGCGCGCGTGGGAGGGGGCGGTGTATTCATCATTAAAAATATGACCGAAGTTGCAGGAATCAGTGGGGTCTTTGAGACCCAAGTTAAACACAATGTTTTCTGTCTTTGGCAAAGGCGAAAAAACGCAGACACCAAATTCAGTAAACGCACCGAGACGTGCGCGCGCTGAATGTGCTGCGAACAAAAGCTGTTATCACAAAACGCTTCTGTGCGAGAACACGTCCAAATATATTGAATAGCTGGAAAACCCCTATTGATCAGCCACTACTCCAAACGGCCAGTGTACACCTCTGGTGTAGTAAAGGAGAAGGAATTTTCAATAAGAAAATAAATAAATAAAAGTTGGTTACAGGTTTTGGTGTAAGTGTGGGAAAGAAACATGGTCTTGTGAGTCACAGTCACACTGTTATGTGCCGTGGGGACCACCAACAGTTGTGTGTGTGTCAAAGTATATGCATGTGCTTAAACAACATTCCAACCCAGAATCCTGAAAGTCTGCTACAGATTGAAGGATGCTTGTGAGTTCACAGTATGTACATACATTCTGTTCTGCGGGATTCAGTTATTATTGGTTGGCTCTGAATTAAATTCTTTGTATTTGTATGAGAGATAGTATTGGAATATTTAATTATCAAACCAAGTGTCAATTAATGAAGATTAAAATGAAGATGGCAACTATTGCGACACTACGAAGTACCTGTGAGGAGAACTGACGTCTGCTCAGAATGACCTTGACACCTTGTCATGATAAAGACTTTATTAGCAATTCTCCGCAGATAAATGAATGTAATGACATTCAGGTTGGATTGCAACTTTGGAAATAACTAAAGTGGTTAAAGATGTTCAAGTACAGCAAACGAAGCCAGTACAGACCCATAGAGAGTACTGCATCAGTAACTCATGGTGATGTTCGATTGGGTCATTTGCACATTGGTTTGCAAGTGGTTTGATGGAGCAACAGACACTCTTGACTTGTGTAGGTTTGCTGACAATAGCTGATGTCCAGGAAAGAATTTCAGACTCAAATGGAAACTTTCCATCAGTTGAGTTATTTCAGGAATACAGGGCAGATGTTTCAGGTGGTCTAGGGAAAACATCCCTCTTGGATTTGAACGAATCCCAATTTCTAAGTCTAAACCTTTGCGGGTCACTTGTCCCGCCCCGTTTCTACTACCAGCAGCTGCATAGCAACACACTAAATATACTCAGAGCCTTAACAACCACATAGCAATACCCTGGCAACCACCACAACCCTTAGCATGGCACAGATGTTTACACGGGTGGAAGTATAACTGATATTCTTTCAATAAGAATGTGAACATTTACACTAAAACTTTGCAGCAGGTTGGCCAGTAACAATTTACAATTTTGTTTTAAACAACCTAGTTCTTATTTATTTTCTTTCATAAAACAAGACTTAATATCTACGGACACTTTTCTTGATATGTGAATGTATCGTAATTTAAGAAGTTTTCAGTAGTTTTACTAGAAAACAAGACAAAAGTGCTTATAGGAAGAATGTCATTTTTGCAGTGTTGTTGTGCTAATGCCACTAATGAGACCAGTCTCTTCTTGCTCATTTTGAAGTGTTTTAAATTTGATTAAAGTCAAGTTTCATCGAACTGAAAACAGTACTATTAAGTAGTAATTAAATATACAGTAAGTTGCTAGCAAACCTGCTGCAAAACTACAGCAAAGTGTAGTTCTTATATAACTTGTCTGTATGTCAGTAAACTCCATTACCCACAATTCATTGCTGGTGCTGGTTTCCATGTCAACCAGAGGCTGTGGTTCAATGTTTCTGAGGTTGTCCATAATTCGTCCAGTTCTGTCTGGCCATATGTGACTCAGAAAGTCCCCTGGACTCTTTACTCTTCGGTTTTATTGTTTGTCATGGTGGCTGTTTATGTCTCCAGTTAGATTCTGTTAAAGTTATAATCATGTCAACTCATATTAGTTTACATTTATGCAGGCATAGAACACGTAATGCTGTTTTATGAAGAAAACATATGAAAAGCTTTACTGCCCCCTGCTGGCGGACGCACGTGCTTTGGGGGAGACCGGGGCTGGTTGTCACACTAGCACGTAAGCTAGGTTTATTTTGTAAGTCTGTGTCAAGTAGGCCTATATACCTTAACATTCATGTCTATAAATAAATTTTCCACTTAAACATTTCCACTATTATTGAGTGATAAAAATGTGATGTGACATTTATAAAAAATACTCCTGAACATAATAGTTCCACCCGTCAGTTTAACTCAACCTTCATTAAATATAGCAGCGGATGATCATATTGGAATTTTAGCGTGGAGAATAAAATTCACAAAAATGTAATGTAAAACATTCTTGAACTAGGTATGTTTGCTTGTAAAGAATAATTGAACAAATAGCTTTGGTTTACAGTTACAGTTGTGACAGCTCTCCTCTTGTGACCACCAGACCAAAGTGTTCCCCTCAATACTATCAAATAGATGAGAAGTACTTCACTGTATACGATGTGTGACGTCAGATTCTACAGGACCATCTGATGATGTTTACACGAACAGAAAAATATAGAGACAATCGTATACAAACATTATTCCATTAACTTATGTTCATATCATCTTGAGAAATATTGATTTTATTGTAAAATATTTCAACAGAAGTATGTGAAACAAAAAACATAATTATTGATAATCTTTTTACAGTTACACTTTTGCCATATAGGAGCCAAATTCACATAATATTTAACTTGCAAAGGCATTTTTAGTTGAATATTCATTTCCTTTCCCTTTTTAAAAAATAAAAATTACATTTAAGCTTAAAATGTGGTTGTAAATAATATATGGTCATTCTTTGAATGTGGCATTGATTAATAACCCTCCTTTAGTCAATGCAATGTACAAACAATATATTATTTACAGGTGGAGTCAAGTGAGGTCAGTGTGAACTGTTGCGATTCACTAAAATACTAAATTAAATGCAATACATACAATTTGGTCTTTATAATAACTGGTGAAGACTTAAAGGAATAAAAAAGAGAGGACAGCTGTAGCTGTCAATATGCACTTCACTGAACACATGCTGTGACCTGCTTCTGTTTATTGACACCGTATGTATTTTCAATATAATGTAATGGTTATTTTGCTTTTCAGCAACATAAAATACAGAAAAAGAAGGTAATGGACGGATACAAATAGGCAAACTTATTGTTTTGTCCAGCACTTTCATACTGTAATGTAAGTATTCAAATGAATCTTGAATACCACTCCACACGGTAAAACTTTATTATTATTTTTTGCTGCCTTAAAGTTTAAAGTACAATTTCAAATGTGTTTTTAACTCGTGAACTCATTCACCACTAGTCAAAAATGAAAATAGTAGAAAAAATGACTTGCAATTTACTTGTACTTAAAAAACTTGTGGCAGCATTTTTTATATCTGAAAACGCACGTGTGCAAAATGGCCAGTAGGTGGCGTAATTGTCTCACGTTTCACTACTTCGTGCTGCATGTACAACAGTGCAGTTTGCTTTCAGTGCAGATGATACAAACAGATGTGTCTTGAAAGTTTCATATGCATGTGTGAAGTGTCTGTCTCTTCAGATCCTTTTATTTCACACTGACACCCTGACCGGAGTAAAACTCTACTGAACGGTGCCATAAATACCACAGGAATGCTGAGCAGCTTACACAACACCGAGAAACGCACACACACACACACACACACACATTCATTGACAAATTGCGTCATTTCACGCCACATTCTGAAAATACATGAATATAGCCACATGCTCGAGCCTAAATCTCTTGAGTTTGTGATCCACCCCAGCAGTACCAGTCTCCCTAACACTACCAGCAGAAACCTGTTAGTCATGCAGCGCTCATAAAACCCTTCAGATGGCCGTTTATTGTTACAGAAGACCGTACTGGCATTTTTCACTCTCATCAATGTGAAGAGCTTTATACAGTGCTATGGTAAAAAGGGTTAACGGATGAAAAACACAAAAGTGATTGAATGTGAATAACTCACACAGATGCTGTGTTGGAATGTATTTTTGAGTTTTGTCTGGGACTTCAAACCGCTTCTGTGTGGTTTTGGCGAAATGTTTTGGTTTACTGTCGTGTTGAAAGGCGAATCATCCTCAAATTCCCAGTTTTCCTTCAGGATTTTATTTTATTCCAATCTTTATGAGTTTTCCAGTGTCTGGTGGAGAGAAACATCAACATCACATTGATGCTGCCGTACCGTTCCCTGTGGGAACGCTGAAGATCTGGAAGATCTGAGGTTTGTGCTGCCGGCGATCACACAACACAAATAAATCATCGATTCTCCAAATTAAAACGCCATGATGTTTCAAATGTATCTTTTTTTTATTGAATTTAGCATTCTTATCTATTGTTCAAGACAGATTTATTGTCTTAGGCACGGGGTTTCTATATCTCTGTAATGTTCCCAACTTTGTGTCATTCACAACAGTTGTTCTTTCCCAGAAACGCAGCTCTGGAAAATGGCCAGTACTGGGCAGATTCATAATCGTTCCACATGCACTCATCTTTTTAATGATGCACTTTACTGTGCTTTGAGGTGTTTTCAGTGCCTTGGAAAATGTCTTGCCCTGACTGGTATTTTGGAGAATGTTGTTTTGGTTCTATTCTAAATCTCCGGTGTTTTCTGGAGACGTTCCGCGTTTTTTTCTGTAATCTGCACACAGGTGGAGACCAATCAATGTCATTTTGGACGTGAAGACATGAAACTGAAGACTTCAGGAGAGCTGCCCCGTGATCATGTTCCATGTGTCATCATGTGTATCGACGGCACGGGATTTGTATCTTTTTTTATATACCATGCCACTCAAACGTACCCCAGTGAGTACTGAAGGTGTCCGACAACCCTATAAAAATGCCATTGAATGTTTTGAAGTGAAGTGTTTGGATTACGGGTACATTAGTGAAAGTATGTACCTCAACCCTTCTGTTAAAGTCCAGGAACGGCTGCGCGCAATCAGTGCGCAAAAGTTTAGGATCAATCCTGAGATTCCGCCATTCACGGTTACTCGTGCGTTTCGGGATGATTATTCCCATTATAATAATTGATTTGGGGGACACACACCGCATCTGCCTTTGGTTTGTGTTGTGTATTCTGTTCTCATTACTCGCACCATCTGGATTCTCCATTACGCACACACATACGCGCACGCACACACGCCGAGTCTTTCCGATCGTTCGCAGAAATCAAAGACTCTTGAATGAAACGCATGAGATGAAATTGGAAAATAAATAAACAGCAGTGCCAAGTGATCGCCAGATCATCACCAGAGCAAAACACGCATGAAACCAGAACCTCTGAGGACGCGTCTCAAAACTAAGCGAACTATGTCTAACTAGACAGCGTTTTTAGGCTGACATGCTCAAAATCTCAAAGGCAAACAATCCACGCGTGTACGCGAGCCCCAAAACGAACCGCGGTATCCTTTAAATATTGCACGTGCCTGTGGTGGCCAAAATAAGATGTGCGTATAAGGTGCGTAAAATGCCCTTTAATGCTGCTAATTCGGAACGCGTCTTTGAAACCCAACAGTGCTGCATGCGTGTAAGAAGCCCACAATAAACCACAGTGCGCTCGTGGTACCCAAAATGCTGTCTAGGTAGCCAGCTCAATATGCTTGAAACGCTCACTAATGCATTCCGAGTCTGGAATCGCTCGGAGCTTTCTCTCTCTCTCTCTCTCTCTCTCTTTGTGTGTGTGTGAAAAAAGAGGTTTGGAGAGGGGGCCACAGTCTAGTTTCTCACCTTGGCTCGCTCTCCGTCACCCCTCCTCTCTCTCTCTCTCTCTCTCTCTCTCTCTCTCTCAGTGTGCGCGTCGGTGCGCTGTGGTGATGGTGTATGGAGAGACATCGTGAACGGAACGGATACTGTCGGATGAGAGAATCTTGCCGCTGGTGTATCTGCGAGCTTCCATTCACCATCAAACGACAGCCCAAAACAAGCATCAGGTCTGGATTTATTCGCTCGCCCGTGCTCTTGTTTGACTGAGGTTTAGAGATCCAGACTGGATTCAGGTAAGTGTCTCACCAACAGTTCAAGTAACTGCATGGCACATTTTACAATCAGATTGATCCGCATACAGACTCATCTTCCTTTTTCTGAATAATATCTTTTACACTAGTATTCATAGTTTTCGCAAAACACCACATTGTATAATGTCTGTTAGTATGATAGTTTGTATATGATGTGATAATTCACTACTTTCATAAAAAAAGAATGAAACAAAATGAGTGCTTTTCTTAGTCTATTTAAAGGACATATTTATAACGGCTGAGAGTGTAGTGTTCTGGTTGAACCAGGTTACAGTAGCACAGTTTTGCATGAATTACTGGATTTTATGTGTATCATTTCTATCCAGATCTTACCTACAATTTCTTAGTTCGATTTAGTGCAATTTATTGTAAAGAACGTATTGTACAGGCTTGGCTATTCATTTCCATTTTTTGAATAGTGGTCGATAATGAAACGATCAAAAACAAAAGTTTCCTGCACTGCCCCCAGTCTGTGTTAGTCAGAGGAGTCCTTAGAGGCCGGAAAGACAGGTGGTCAAGCGAGTGAGATTTCTCTTTTTACATTGACCGCTTCAGTCATGATTTAACATGGCAAACAGAAAGCTGCGTTTGGTTCCCAGTCCGCGCTTCATGCCAAGCAAAGCAACTCTTCACGGGCCGTCTTAGGTATGCGTGACACCGGAGAGACTTCTGCTTCCCCTGATGGATGTGGCACACGTGTGCGTGTGTGTGGATTCCTGTAATTTTATTGCCGTAAACCCCTATCTAGTTTCCCTGAGGTCACACATGAACTGTGGAGTTAAACTTTGAGCAAAACATTTACGCCAGGCTCCTGCCTGCAGCCGGCCCTCAGAAATCAAACGCTTCTGAGCTGTCAAAACGAAAAGCGCCGTGTTTGACAGTAAAGTCAGAAGTGCAACGGACGGGGAGAAAGATCTGATAACAAAACCATCTGTCTGTTTGATTCCTGACCTACTTACACCGGCCCAACTCTCAATGCCAGCGCTGTATTTTAAAAAGGCTTGGTCTGCCAAAAAATGAAAGGTTTCTCATAAGTTACTCGCCAGCGTGTTGTTTTGAACCTGTGTGACTTTCAGTGGAACGCAAAAGGAGATGTTCGGCAAAGCGTTGGTTTCGATACAATGAAAGCACACAGTGAGCACAGATCAATGATGTCCAAACTTTTTCCTTTAATGAACTCACCACAGTGTTTGGAGTTGACACGTATGATGCGGGTCATTATTTAATATGTGGTGTCGTTTCGCATTTGGAGATGAGGTGTCATTGGGCAGTTCTGGGCAAAATAAGGACTGCGTTTTTCAGCTTGACTGAAAGGTTTGGATCCGGCTCAGTCTTGGCTCGGTCCACCTCAGCGGTTAAAGTCAACATGGCCTATATTTCACTCTCCACCTCTTCCAGCGCAGGAAGCTTCCTGTGTGTGTGTGTGTGTGTGTGTGTGCGTGTGTGCGCGTGTGTCTCTGACACTTTCTTTTGTCAACAACAAAAATCTTCCTCCACCTCTAAAGCTCTGCTTTGCTTGACTTGAACTGAAAGGGATCAGTGAGGAATCTATATGTTCCCTGATGTTTTGAGATACTGTAACATACTATACTGACAAACACAGACTCGTTCTGAACTTTGTGACATCACGCAGATGAACATCACCACACGATCGTACACCACTTTTACACAAAAAATATTGCTATTGCTATTATTGCTGTTCCTTCGATCCGAGGCAACCCACATAATCATAAAAAAGTCCCGTGTTTGAAATGACCTTTACATTTCATTTTAGTCTGATATCCAATGACTGCTTTAGGAAAACATCACAATGTGATACAGATTTGCCAAAGAGGATGTTCTCGAAGGACGGGGCAGTTCAAAACTATATTAGACCGGACAGCAAACCTGCAGCAAAGCACTTTCACATGTGAAGAAGGTGTGTCCGTTGAAGTCTTAAAGGCACAGCAGCAACAAAAAAAAAACACAGTACGTTGGTTTTGTTCCAAGGGTTAGAGAAAGGTTAGAAAATCATAATGAAGAACTAAAGCATGACCGAGGGAAAAAAAACTTTGCGTGATTATAAGAAATAAGAAAATGATGTGATTTGACCCCTTTAAGAGTCAAGGTTTGCTCAGCGAGTGTGTTTTTGAGTGTGTTCATGCATTCAATTTTAAGCATGTCAAGAGGTCAGGGGTCATAAAATAGCAGGTGACAGCCGTAAAAACGTAATTGTGTGTGTGTGCCTGAAGTGATTCTATCCTGTTCAAATCTTGTGCTGTAACTCTAGGGGTGTATCCACACGAACACACACGCACGCACACACGCACGCACGCACGCACGCACGCACGCACGCACGCACGCACTCACGCACACACACACACACACACACACACACACGCACACGCACACACACACTGAGTGTGTCCAGTCAGAGAGCAGTGTTAAATGATTCAATCTGTTGAAGCTCTGGCACCTTATGACTGTGTGTGTGAGAGAGAGAGAGAGAGTGTTGCACAGAATGTGTTTGTCAGTATTTGAACACTTCATAAAATTATTTGTGGTTTCCCTCCTGAGTTCAAAGCTGGTGATGCCTAGCGGTGAGGTTTTTGTTGTCAAATGGGAAAAGGTGTGTGCGTGCGTGTGTGTTTAAAAAATGTGAGATTATGAAAGCCAGCTTGTTATTCTACACAAAACCATACATGAAATCCCCTAAGCCGCCCTAAACCACACACACATTCATCTGGCTAACTGACTGAGGACATACCATAGACTTTTATTACTTCTAAATATAGCTGCCCTTACAAAAAAGAAGTATACTTCAGATTCATTTTATTACGTATGCTTAAGTAAATTTCATGTACTGTATATTTTTAAGTACACTCAGTTTGCTGTTATATAGTATGCTTATAGAATATTTCAATTCTACTTGGTACTAATTTGGCCCGCTTTCAGGTGATAAAAGTACACTTTAAAGTAGCCAATACATAGACTTTGTGAACACAACTAGTCTTTTGTTTGTACTTCAACTACAACTAAACTGTTTGGTTTTCTGATGGTTTACTAGTTCTTGTAGCACTTTTTTTTTTGTTCATGAACGTACAGGTTTAAGTTTACTCTTTTTATACTCTGTTACTACTGTAGTTTCAATACTGCAACTATAGTTTTTCATTTACTTTTACAAGTTTACTTATATCTTCTGCTATGTATTATATCATATTATTTATATTATATATTATATTGTTACTATAGACTTGAACAAGTTTTAAGACAGTGGAAAAAGTATTTTCGTATAAAAACAACTACAAGCCGAGTGCACTTAGAAAACGTCATTATAGTTTTAAGTATGTCTTAAACATACTTGGAGATATGTTGTCTACTTAAGTGTTATTTTTCTATAGACGTACATAAAAAGTATACGGAAAGTATACTTTCTTATTTTAAGTTTAAAAGAAGCACTAGCACACCTGAATGAACTTTTACAGTTTTTTTTGTAACAGTATCACTGCTAAAAAGTTTTACAATAAAAATAATAAAATCATTTTCTAGATTTATTTATTTTAGGATGATCTCAAATTAATTTCACTCCTGTCCCTAATGTCAAACGTCATGATGGACTATTTGCATTGCAGCACACATTCTCATGATTCTCAAATAAACAAGCAGTGTGTGACCTGGTCATCGTGTGTGTTTTTGGGAGTGTGTGTGCTTAAGATCAGGTTCTGCTTTTTTAGTCAGGGCTGGGTTGAGCCAGCGGTGTGTGTGTGTGTGTGAGAGTGAAGGAAGCGTCTGGTCGCAGTGGCCACATTCTTTTAGCTGGCATTTTTTTTCCACTGGTTTACTTAAGGTTTATTAATGAGAGACGAGGTTCACACACACTCTCACGATTTCGTAGGAACATGTATTTAACTTGTCATTCTGCTGGATGTGGCTTTCTTCAATCTGACCATCATAAAGCTGTATTATAGTGACCTCAGCCAGATGAATTATGTCTGTTTTCATTATTATACTCCAGTACTGTATATTACTATTCCTGACATGCTGTTCTCTGTGTTCTGTTACTGGTGCTGTATTGATCTTATATTGTTCATGATTTGATCTCTACGGATTAAACGTGAGCAACTATTTGCTTGCTTAGTTCTACCTCATGTGCTTTGATTTGAAGAGATGTGCTATTGATTTTCTGGTCTGGTTGATCAAAATGGGCATAAAAGGCCTGTTTAATGCATGCTAAATTGTGATTGTGACAGCCCAGCGCAGTGTCACAGCTCGGTGTATTTTGATGAAGTGTGTCATTTCGGTGCAACTGAAAAAAGTTGTTTTAAACAAATTTCCCCAACACATTCTTCGTCTTCCGTTGTTAAGCCAAACAGGTCTCAAACACCTCAAACTAATTTGTTGCTTATCCTGATATCGGTTTCTTAGAATTGTTTTGACATTATATTGAAATAAGATAAACTAAAGAAATAACACATGTCACCTTTAACTCTGCAGTGAGCAGTTGTGCATTGTGTCTCAGTTCTGATAAATTCTGTCTCATGAATCACACGCACCCGCGCGCACACACAGACACACACGCACACACACAGAGTTCAGCGAAGTAACTCGGCTCTCCATATTTAGTCATGCTGCCAGAGACTCTCATCCTTCATTGTAATCTCTCTCTCTCTCTTCCTCTCTCTCTCTTTTTCCGTCTCATATATTTCATTTGTACTACGACATCTTTTATCTCCCACTGTCACAATCTTTCTTTTTTATCCTCCACTCCTCTCTCACTATCTTTCTCTCCCTATTCTTCTATTTTCTCAACTTTGTCCATATTTGTCCCTCTTTGTGTTTCATAGTGCCGATCTGTGTGTGAATGAATGTGTAGTCTTAAATAGGATCAAACAGATTCATCAGTAAGTGTCAGGGTGAGGGTGAAGAAGACAGGGTTAGAGAGACCGAACCAGTGTGAGAGAGACTGAACCAGGGCGAGAGAGCGAAATAGGCTAAAAGAGAGTAAAACAGTGTAAGAGAAAAGCAAGACTGTATGAGAGAGCAAGACAGGTTAAGGCTAAGACAGGGAGAGCAAGAGGTATGAGAAAGCAAGACAGGGTAAGAGAGAGTGAGACAGGGTGAGCGACTGAAGCAAGATGAGAAAGTGAGACAGGGTAAGAGAGTGCGACACAGGGAGATCGAGAGGTAAGAAGAGAGAGCGAGACAGGGTATGAGAGAGCGAGACAGTGCAAGAGAGAGCGAGACAGGGTGAGGGAGGCAGGGCGAGCGACTGAAGCAAGTTGAGAAATTGAGACAGGATGAGGGAGCGAGACAGGTAAGAGAGAGCGAGACATGGAGAGAAAGTGTGATACAGGGTAAGAGATGGCGAGACAGTCTAAGAGAGAGTGAGACCAGGTATGAGAGAGCAAGACAGGGAGAGAAAGTGTGATACAGGGTAAGAGACAGCGAGACAGTCTAAGAGAGAGCGAGACAGGGTGAGGGAGGCAGGGCGAGCGACTGAAGCAAGTTGAGAAAGTGAGACAGGGTATGAGGGAGTGAGACAGGTAAGAGAGAGCGAGACATGGAGAGAAAGTGTGATACAGGGTAAGAGACGGCGAGACAGTCTAAGAGAGAGCGAGACAGGGTGAGGGAGGCAGGGCGAGCGACTGAAGCAAGTTGAGAAAGTGAGACAGGGTATGAGGGAGCGAGACAGGTAAGAGAGAGCGAGACATGGAGAGAAAGTGTGATACAGGGTAAGAGACGGTGAGACAGTCTAAGAGAGAGTGAGACCGGGTATGAGAGAGCGAGACAGGGAGAGAAAGTGTGATACAGGGTAAGAGACAGCGAGACAGGGTGAGGGAGGCAGGGCGAGCGACTGAAGCAAGTTGAGAAAGTGAGACAGGGTATGAGGGAGCGAGACAGGTAAGAGAGAGTGAGACATGGAGAGAAAGTGTGATACAGGGTAAGAGACGGTGAGACAGTCTAAGAGAGAGTGAGACCAGGTATGAGAGAGCAAGACAGGGAGAGAAAGTGTGATACAGGGTAAGAGACAGCGAGACAGGGTGAGGGAGGCAGGGCGAGCGACTGAAGCAAGTTGAGAAAGTGAGACAGGGTATGAGGGAGCGAGACAGGTAAGAGAGAGTGAGACATGGAGAGAAAGTGTGATACAGGGTAAGAGACGGTGAGACAGTCTAAGAGAGAGTGAGACCGGGTATGAGAGAGCGAGACAGGGAGAGAAAGTGTGATACAGGGTAAGAGACAGCGAGACAGGGTGAGGGAGGCAGGGCGAGCGACTGAAGCAGGATGAGAAAGAGAGGCAGGGTGAGAGAGGTCAACAAGGAGTTTGAGGGTCAAATAATGAGCTTAATTCTATGTGTAGTGTTTGATGATGTGTGACTGAAGTGTGTGTGTGTGTGTGTGTGTGTGTGGAGAGAGAAAGAGAGGGAGTGCTTGGCCAAATGTGTGTGAAACGGAAAGAAAGGACTGGTTGGAGTTAGAGTTCATCTTAATCTCTCTGTTAGGCTTCACTTACTCAGTTTAATGACCAGATGAAACAACGGTCTTCCTTGTCTCTATAATCCCAATATAGCTCGTTCTTTTGGAAATATTTCCTGCGAGTGTCGTGAAGCACCTGAGCAGCGTCACACACCGTTTACGCCTTTATTTGCCACGACGCTGACGGGAACGAATGTATTTGACTTAAATGCAAACGTCGGTGAAGGAATGGAGTGGCTGTGTAAAGCGTGCAGTCCGTGGTCGAGGGGCCCGAGCAGAGAGAGCCACATTGATATTCACATCACACACACACGGTGACAGGTCCTGAGAGAGAGGAGTTTTACTCTGCTTTCACGCTTCATTGCTCTCTGTAGAGCTGTACAAGTGGGATTCAGCTCAGATACGCACTAACGTCAAACTGTTTCTCATTTACTCTAAACAGTGTCCGGATCTCATCAGATACCCCCCGGCGGATCACATGTGCCTCCGCCGACACATCGCGGCATCACTGGGGTTCCAGAGTATCGAGTTTTCTACATTTGGTGCGCGTTTGGACGGTGGCAGATAAGATGCGGCGCGGACTGTGACGGCGGATTTCTCCAGCAGTAGAGTTGGTACACTTTTATGCAGTTGTTTCACATAAGTGCTCAATAAAGCACAGAACGTAATCATTTCACATGTTTGTTTGGATTTAGAAAAGCATCTGTGCACCTACAGTTTGTAAAACAATGTGGCATTCAATGCTGTTATTCAGACGCCCCGGTCCTCGACAACCCCAGACTTCCCCAGAAACCATGACGAATCCGAGCATAGACAAGACCAATGTTTACAGAGACTACATTTACCCGCTCTATGTATATCGCAGCATTCTTTAAATGGCTCTAAACGTCTATAAATGAGCGTTTCTAAACACGCTGAGCAAACATCCACGATGAATTCTTTATGAAACATTGTCTTTTAGAAATACTCAAGCCCACATCACCGAAGCGTTTCCTGAAGATATTTACTGAAGCGTTGGTGATTTGATCAAACCTGCAAAACTATTCAACTTTAAATAAGAGCCTGCCGTTTGTCTTAAAATATCCATTTTACGTGCGATTTGTGTGTGGTGGGTTAAAGGGATAAGAAAATCTCTCATCATTTATTTACTCTCATGCGGTTGAAAACATGTATGTGACTCTGTAGAACACACAAGAAGATATTTTGAGAAATGTCTCGGTGGAAGTCAACGGGGCTCAGTGTTGTTTGTTTATCGACATTCTTCAAAATATCTTCTTTTGTGTTTCCAGAAGAAATAAAGTCATACATGTTCGGAATGACATGAGGGTGAATAAGCGATGAAAGAATTTTCTGACGAACTATCACTGAGCGAGTTTTGTAGTACAGTCATCGCTCTCATTTTCTGTAACAGGACATTAATCTGACATCCGTGAAAACAGCTGTGAACATTTCTATCCAAAGCTTCAATAAATGTTCAAACGAAACAGCTTGAATATCACGGAGCTATATATTAAAAACTACTCAGTAT
Organism: Triplophysa rosa; assembly: GCF_024868665.1. Lineage (NCBI taxonomy): Eukaryota > Metazoa > Chordata > Actinopteri > Cypriniformes > Nemacheilidae > Triplophysa > Triplophysa rosa. The sequence goes on along the minus strand of NC_079912.1, from coordinate 1,840,636 downwards.
CGCTTTGATTAATTGAGTTTCTTTTTTATTTCCAGACACACACGCACGCTGCTGAGGGATCATTCATCTATCTACCAGACGCTTCCTAGCTGCGCCGTTGCTCTGAGATATCACACATACGCCAGACTGCGCCCGTCTGAAGACACGCCACGACTGCATTTGTTTATTTGACTTCTCTCTCCGCTCGCCCATCTGGATTCTCTCCCTGCCCTCTCCATCTTCATCTCTCCCTCCTGTGACATCATGTGGAGTGCTAAAAAGTTCTTTTCTCTGCTTAGTTTGTTTCAAATGCTCCCCTGGGCCCTCGGCCACAGTCCAAACCCGTTCTCGGGGCCACAGGCGACACAAACGGACCCCTGCTATGACGAGACGGGTGCCGCCCGCCGCTGCATCCCAGAATTCATCAATGCGGCATTCGGGCAGGAGGTGGCCGTGTCGAGCACGTGCGGCCGCCCGCCATCTCGCTCCTGCACTCTGGTGGAGCGCGAGGAACGGCCCTCCATCCGAACGTGCCAGGTGTGCGATGCGTCAGACCCTCGCAACGCTCACCCTGCCTCCTACCTCACTGACTTAAACTCCGCCCACAACCTCACCTGCTGGCAGTCGGAGAACCTGCAGGGCTCGCCGCTCAACGTCACCCTCACGCTGTCGCTCGGCAAGAAGTTCGAGATCACCTACGTCAGCCTGCAGTTCTGTTCGCCGCGGCCCGAGTCCCTGGCCATCTACAAGAGCATGGACTACGGGCGTACATGGACTCCGTATCAGTTCTACTCTTCGCAGTGCCGTCGCATGTACAACCGGCCCAACAAAGCGACCATCACAAAGCAGAACGAGCAGGAGGCGTTGTGCACGGACGGACACACCGATGCCTTTCCGCTTTCTGGTGGCCTTATTGCGTTCAGCACACTGGACGGACGCCCGTCCGGGAAGGATTTTGACTCCAGTCCCGTACTGCAAGACTGGGTGACGGTCACCGACATCCGCGTGGTCTTCAGTCGCCCGCAGCACCCCCGAGCGCTGCCCATGTCTGGCCGTGAGAGTGAGGACCCCCTCGGGGCGTCCGGAGGTCTGCCGTCGTATTTTTACGCCGTGGGCGACTTCCAGGTTGGCGGGAGGTGTAAATGCAACGGCCACGCCTCCAGGTGCGTGAGGGAGAAGGAGGGAAAACTGGTTTGTGACTGCAAGCATAACACGGAGGGGCCAGAATGTGATCGCTGCAAACCCTTTCACTACGATCGACCGTGGCAGCGCGCTACAGCAAAAGAAGCCAACGAATGTTTGCGTGAGTATGATTAACTTTCACAGCAATTTTTTTATTATTATCAAAACTTTTGAATCCGTATTCTCTCCTGCCATCTCAGATTATTGTTTTCACTGAACCAGTCACAATGCATTCTGGGATTGCTGTATTTCTACACAGGATACATAATTATGCTGCCTATCCTAAACTCACCTATGATGGCTTAAATTGCCGTCTAAAGTAGGCGGCTCATTATATTTTGGAACAGAGCTATAGTCTGGGGATATGAAATGATTACTTAGGAAAAATGTGAAGGTTAATTCTCATCTCATGTCTGAACATGATTTATTGAATCTGGAACGTTTCTGCCATATCAATATTAATACTGGAGGCATTCCACATAATACATACAGACTGACACACACATACACACAGCGAGAGAGAAAGAGAATGAAAGACAGATGCATTGTGTTTGTGTATGTCTGTAATGCAGTATGTTAATCTTTATATAAACCTCTTCCCGTAGGGCATGTCTGAACAGCGAACATTCACAGCGCTACACACCGCAGATAGAGCAGTCTGACAGTACTGCAATCTTACTGCATCTAACTTAAAGCTTAAAGTAATACCTGTACATGCACCTAGGTTTTGATACACAGAATACATATAGATGTACATATAGATTCACATGTGCATATAGACATACACAAACTTATATATATATATATATATATACATACAAATGTGTGTATACATTTGTATGTATATGTTTAAGTTTATGTATATCTATATGTGCATGTGTATCTATGTGTATTCTGTGTAACAATATGTAGATATACATATATAGAGATACACAAATACATATAGATAGATATGCATAACAGTACACATATCGATACATACTGTACAGTATACATAAAGAATAGTATATCTATCGATACATATACATATAGAAATTAATACACAACAGTGTACCTACAGATTTGTAGTACCATGTGAAAGTCTTAGGCCATGATAAGATTTCACCTATGGTGTTTTAGCAATGCCATAATGACCCCATATAATGATCTCTCAATCTCTTTATTAGTATACAACTAGAGAATACAGGAAATTTATAAGCAGAAAGAAATGGGAAAAACAGCTTCTATAGGCTATGTGGCAAATGGAACGGAATGGAACCTTCATTTCTCATTTTAATCTAATGACTTCAGGACAGTCTCCTCAGAAGAGTTCAAGATGTGCTTGGTGCCAAAGGAGGTCACACTTAATACACTTAATCATTTTTCTGATGAAAAAAACATTTTCATTATATGTATTTGTGACCTAATATTGATTTCATTAAAACAAAATGCTAAAACCACAAAGCTGGTGGTGACCTAAGACTTTTGCACAATACTGCACACATACATACAGTATACGTACATTCATACATACACTATACATACATTTAGCATACATACATACAGTATACATGCATAAATTTAGTATACGTACATACATTTAGTATACATACATACATACATTATACATACATGCATGCATGCATGCATACATAAATACATACATACATACAGTATACATACATTTAGCATGCATACATACAGTATAAATACATACATTCATGCATGCATGCATGCATACATACAGTATACATACATTCATACATACATACAGTATAAATACATACATACAGTTTACATACAATATACATACATACATACATACAGTATAAATACATACATACAGTATACATACATACATCCATACATACATACATCCATACAGTATACATCCATACATCCATACAGTATACATACATACATACAGTTTACATACAATATACATACATCCATACAGTATACATACATACATACATACAATATACATACATACATACAGTATAAATACATCCATACAGTATACATACATACATGCATGCATACATACAGTATAAATACATACATACATACATACATGCATGCATACATACAGTTTACATACAGTATACATACATACATACAGTATACAATAAGGCCACCATACAAAGCGACTTAAAGAGAGTTCAGGGAGCAATAATACATTTTTTTAGCATACATACATACATACTGTACAAACATACACGCATACATACATGCATGCATCCATACATACAGTATACATACATACACACATACAGTATGCATACATACATACATACATACAGGATATGTGTAGACATACCAATACACATACATTTTTGGATTTGGCAGACATTTTTATCAAAAGTGCATTCAAGCTACAAATTTTTAAAATCTGTTTGTTCCCTGAATAATTTGTTTTTCACTGTCAACACATCGCTCCACCAGTCTACCAGAAATATACATACATACATATATATATATAGACACACATACACATGCATATGCACACATACACATATTCTTACACATGCGCATATACACATATACATAAACATATGCATACAACTACATACTGTATGTTAAGTATGTGTAGCAGCATCTGATCTTATTAATCGTCAATACACAGTTTGAATGAAAAGTGTGTTGAAATGTTGAAAGTGTATGAATGCGTGTGTCAGTAGAGATGTATAGCGTGCTAATGCTTTAGTCTGAAGACCTGACACTTCATTAGTATCACTAATGTCTCCCATAAATCTCTCTGCCTGTCCTCTCCTCTCTTCCTGAGCTCGTCTACACATCTCCGTAACATCCAGATGGTAATACGGCCATCCTTTCGTTTTCTTTTCATTCTCAGCTCTCTCCGTTCTCTATTTGTATTTCTCCTCTCACCTTTCTTCTCACCATCTGCTCTTCTGTGGTTTGGTGGCTTCAGATGACCCCCGGCGCACACACTCGTTTTCCTGCCAAAGACCCCCGCTGATTTCGTGGCCGACCTGCCGCTCGTTCGGCGGGATCTTGTTAAAACCGTCCCTCTGTTCCGACGAGACGCGAGAAACAAGGACAAAGAGATCAGGAGAATTATGAGGCGCTAATGAGCGACGGTCAAATCAAATACAACCACATTCTTTCATTGTGCAAAGAAACTGTCATGATGTTGGGGGGATGTGGATGGTTGCCAGGGCATTGCGAGGTGGTTGTGACACTTTTAGGATATCCTGGGATGTTCGTCCACCCCTGATATGATTCAGGTCTGTGAGATGTGTGAGCAACAGAGATTTTTGATTGAACACGCACGCACGCACGCACGCACGCACGCACACACACACACACACACACACACACACACGTGTTAAGTGTTACTGCATTACATTTCCTCCACGTCACACACCAAAACACGTCGCTCCTGAGGAAAAGCGCCACACAGCGAGTTAATGATATAAAGCTGTGATGCTCCAGAAGATTCTCGTAGAGAAAAATGTTTGTCTTCCGGTTTATCCGCTTTTCTGCCAACGCTTGCGTTTGTGTCCTGCCTGTCGCAACGCTTTTTTTGACATCAAAACAACATGTTTGTCAACGAAGTTGTTAATAATTGTTCGTTCTCAAATGCCGTCCAGAAAATTGGCCTAGATGTTCTGTCCATGTGTCTGAAAGATGCCCGTAAAGCGAACGTACGAGCGCAACCTTTTATGTTGGAGAACACATGCAAGCAATTAAGTAAATTAATAAATAAAAACACACTCGCAGCGGCCCGTTACTCCATTTTATGTGAGCGCGAGTATCGTGACATTTCAAAACAAATAGAAAGCTTATAAAACGTAGCGTTTAGTCAGAGATCTCCAGCGCGGCGCGTCTGTAACTCATCAGCGGCGCTATCGTCCCGTGCCAAACCTTCAGAAGAAACTTCCAGCTGTTGCCGTTTCTGAGCTTGGGAATGAGTCACCTCTTCAGCAAATGAAATTCCCGTTCGCTTGGATTAAAGTTTTAAAGATTAAAAACATGTCCACCGAAAGGCCAAGATGAACCAGTCATTACATTTTCCAGGTTTTTTGGTGCCGTGGTGAGTTACCGGCTTGTTTGTGAACCCACGTTGGTGGAGATTATTGGTCATTTCACTGGCATTTGTTTTATTGTCACTTTTGTTTTCCGTGCTGGCTCGATTGTTGCCAATTGCGTTAGACAAAGATGGTTCTTGGCTTCGCCCGGCTCTTAGGTTATGACTTCTAGCAATTTGCTTTATTACTTCAGCCGCAATCCCGAGCAAACGGAAAAGCCGCGAAGGAAGACGTGTGAGCTCGCGACTCTTTCATGTGCGAACGATCGACTCGACAGGAAACGGCTAATCAATTAAAAACACCTGTGAGCCAAACGATCTCATATTTATGTTCACATAAAACGGCGCATGGAATTTTAAATGAGCTGTTATTCTTACTCGATAAAACATATGTGTGTTAAAACACGCAGGTGATGTTGTGTCAAAGCAGTTATTCTGCGGTTTCCGAACACCAACCACGCAGAACACCCTGACGACCGCGCAGCCACGCTTTGAAATCACCTCGACAACACCGGTGGCCGCCTTTGCGTTTTACATTGAGCTACAAATCTGCTTCGTGTGTTTGTGTGCGTGTTGAAATGCACGCATTCCATCGCATGTACTGCAGGATTTTACAGAAATGAAAACGATGGGTCGACCATGTGTTTTTGGGCGTAGTTTCGCGCTCCGCGACCGTACCTGTACAGCACGCTCCGTCGGCTAACGTTGCTGTTCTACATAAATGAATTTGGAGTTCTGGGTTTGCTCTAACCCGGGGTTAATAGGCTTGAGTGCTTTCAGCTGTGTTTGGAAAGCTCTGGTAATAGAGAAAGGGTTATGGGGTGTCATTTAGTAAGACCCTTGGAACAACGTCAGATTATGAACCTCGCTCAAGGCACAAACGCAGCCCTGAGAAAAGGCCAGGCATATCAGAAACTATACACAGCCTGTGATTGCTTCCACAAGAACCCCGACCCATGTAGAAACGCCCTAGAAGTGTTGGTGTCGGAGGTTGTGTGCTTTAATAATTCAATCCCTCTTTCTTGTGTGCGCGGCTGCTCGTAAAGTGTGTGTGTGCAGCTCTTTCTTTGGGTGTGAATGGATGTGCTTTTTGTCACGGGTTTGGAATTTCATTTCGAGAAATGCACACACCCTTATTCTGGAATACAGCGCTCTCTCTCTCTCACACACACACACACACACGCTCACATCGCCTACAGATGTTTATCAAGCTGAATTTGCTGTAATCTCACCCTGTTGACTTTAGCCCAGAATCCCCCTAAAATTACACCCCCTTTTCATGAGGCCCAACACACACACACACACAGCAGCAGATGGTGTGTGTGTGTGTGTGTGTGTGTGTGTGTGTGCGTGCGTGCGTGCGTGTGTGTGTGCTGGAATGGCCTGAGCAGGTTTCATTAACCACAGAATTCCATACAAATTGGCCCTAAAATAACACGCGCGCGCGCGCACACACACAGAGAGAGACAAACCCAAACAAACCCAATGAAGAACAAAGCGGCTCATTTTGAATCCTTAATTAGAAAAGATGAACCTTTTTGAAGAGGACCTGTGATACCTTTTTTATTGCATTTTTTATTTTTCCAAGTCAGCTTGAATTCAAAACGGACCCTATTTACCATCTTAATACGCTTTCCATCTGTTATTGTGCGCAATTTATTGATGCAATCTAAAAGAAAAAGTGTCTTCATAAACTTTTACCTAAATATAACAACTATGAAAAACGTTTCTTCTCTGCTGACATCATCTGGGCTGTGGTTAAGGCTACAGATATTTCTTTCTAAAGTCTTGTCAATGGGTACTTAAGTAACTGAATACCATGTTTAATATTTCTGTCTTTGTCTTGACATCTGACTTTCTTTGCTCATAAGAGAAGAACTGATGTTCTTTTTAAATAGCTAGCATGCCTTTTTGTGTTTTTTAAATATACATTTTTTCAGATATCATATTGTTTCATTAATGTCTATAGTAGAGGTTTTTTTATTATATATATATATATATATATTTTTTTTTAATAAAAAATTCTAGAGATTTTTTTAAATGTAAGAATGTATTTTTCTGTTTATTTATTGCATTTCATTGTTACTGTTGTGCACCAGTCTTATTGTGAAACGTGATTGCCCCGTGTCGCATTCACTTTTATTAAATGTAAAAAGGTAAACACAGTGACTTTCATCAGTAATTGTTCTCTTATGTCTCTGTACAGCGTGTAACTGTAACCTGCACGCGCGGCGCTGTCGCTTCAATATGGAGTTGTATAAACTGTCGGGCCGTAAGAGCGGAGGAGTGTGTATGAACTGCAGACACAACACGGCCGGACGACACTGTCATTACTGTCAAGAAGGATTCTACAGAGACATGGGCAAACCCATCACACATCGCAGAGCCTGCAAAGGTACAGAACACACATCAACATCTCTGATTCAGATGCATTAACATTGACTTGAATTGCATCGCATCGTGTGAGTGCTGGCAGGGCATTTGTTTTAAATCTAAAACTTGTGTGTCACATTTGCATTGACGTGCAAATGTGATTTAACTATTAAAATATACATCTCACTTCAGAAAACATCTGACGTTTCTCTTGAAATTGGTTAGGAGAAATTAAAACAGAGATAAATTCCATTAATTGCTTAAGGAGATTTGAGCAGAAGTTTATTTGCTCTCCATTTAATCTCAGTTGTGTCTATGTGCAATTATTGATATATTAAAGAGATCTCATCAGTGATTTTTATTTCTTATGGGCAAAAACAGTTAACAATAAGTCGGTTTTCATCTGACTTACTGCTGATCAGTTCTGGACGTGTAATATTGAACAGTGTGTGGAGTATTTTCTCTTGCATTTTTCTATTTGCTTACTGTCACTGACATGGGCAGGTATGACATTTTGACGGTATGATAACCTTAAACCAAAATATCACGGTGTGGCGTTTTTACGATTCCAGCTTCAAAATGTGTTCTTTTAAATGTTTGGGTAAAACATTAAACACAATATATTTTATTTCAAGCAACACAAAATATTTGGTTGTTACGATAAAACAGTGGTTCCCAAACTTTTCGAAAGCATGGCACCCATTTCAAGTCTTTTTTTACATGCATTTCTAGTAATTAAACTTAACGTGCATACATGATATAAATATAAATCAATTAAACATGTGGTATACCTTGAAACTGGTATTTGGCTCATGCTGTCACTATTGCTTATATGGTTAGTGATTTAAAATCAAAATTTTCATCCCACAATTCATGCTACAGACGTAAAGGAATGATTCTCAGCTCATGTGATTCTTGGATTAAAGATGTGTTGTAACTTTTCTTAGTGATCAGGTTGGTGAACTACAAAGGCTTAGACATAAACCTTATTATATATACTCATATATTCAGTATATTAAACATAAAAATTCTTAGTTTGAATATATTTAAACTTGTTGAAGGACAGACACGAGCCATATCCACAGAATAGAATAACCCAGAACTTCCTAGCAACTGCATAGCAACATGCTTTAAATTACTTGTGTGTGTGTGTGTGATACGACAGAGATTTTGTGAGCATCTTTTAATCATGAGCTCTTTTGTCGTGCTGTCATTGTTGATTTGATAACGCTCATGTCGAGCGCTGATACCTTTATTCATCGTCGCAATGAAACGCCACCTGAGAATTCTTCACATTCCACGCACACACAAATGAAGTCACAGCTATTCAAACTCTCTTTCAGCTCTCACCTGCGAATGCCACAGCTGCTCGACCCTTATCTATTAACCGTCTGTGTGTGTGTGTGTGTGCTTTCAAAGGGTCTTGACACCACGGAGGAAACACACGCATCATTGCACATACACATGTAGACACACGCTCGGATGCTACTATAGACTACAGTAACATACACAAGAACATTCTTACAATACAGAAACGTCTGCTCTGGATGAGACACATAAGAAACAACCAGCCCTCGTCCATGTTTCACATTATTTTTATATTTTACACACAGCTGTGGGAAAAAATGACGAATTTACTATTTATAGATATGTGTTTAGGTAAAATGATCATTTTTGTTTTGATTCTGTGAACAATAGTTTTCCCAAATTTCAAATAATTTTCTAAAGTTTTTATTTGCATTTATTTGCAGAAAATATACAGAATATACAGAAAAGATGCTCTGTATTTTTTCAGACCTCAAATACGGCAAAGAAAACGAGTTCATATTCAGTTTTAAGCAATACAACAGTCATATTTCTACAAGTTTTAGGAAAAGTTCTTTTTTTATGTGCTAACCTGGATTTTGGTCACAATTTTCATGTGTCTTGTCATTTCACATTGCTGTTGGATGACTTTGTCAAATTTCGTTGAAATCCAACAGACACTGGACTGGAATGACCACAATACATCTAGAAATGATGATTAAATAAACATTTGGAATGCTCTCTTCATTTTTTTTCTGTGGATATATTTACATAAATGACACAACCTACAGCAAGCAATAAAGTAATCTGAATAATGCCACATGAATTTACTGTGATTTACACTATATTGTTTTACAGTTAAACCTAAATATAAGATAATAAGATTGTGTTCAGTAGAAGTTATTTCATGGAAACAATCTTTTGTGAGTATTAATAACGGGAGTATGTTTGGTTTTACATGAAACATTTTTGTTACCCAGCAGACCCATCACTATACAGCCATTTATGTCAAATTTAACAGATGTTTATCTTAATTATAAGCAACATAAACATCTCAAACAACAGTATTTATTTCAGTTAAGTTCCATCAATGTATATCGTATTGAGAAAAATTGCAAAAATACCATTGCTTTTTCCTATTTATTTCTCTTTACTATCGTAAATGTAAAGCAGCGTTGCAACCATGCAAAATTGTGAAAAGCGCTACACAAATTAAATTGAACTGAATTGAATATATGGGTAATACTGTATTTCTGTATAAAGAGAAATGTCTAAGATATAGGCATAAAACATGTTTATCTCAAATAACAATTAATCACATCAGTTTTTGTACACATTGAAAGGGGTCCCAGTGGGGTCCTAAACACCAAAAGAAATGATATGTGAGAAATGTTTTACAAATGTACACATATTAATGTTAAGAGAAAATTCAGCGGTTCCTTGGATTGTGTTCATAAATGAATTCAAGTATAAATGAATAACACATTGTGGTATTGAGAAGTTTCGAGCACTTAAATGTTGGTATAATGAGAACATAAAACAAATCCTGTTTTCCGTCCGGTGACCTTTCTGTTTGTTGTTATGTGACTTTGGTTACCATGTGTAATTCCTGTAACGGAGCACATCATTTAATATATTATCATTGAGCCATGATGTTCTTGTAAATTAGATAAAGCGCTCTGTGCAGTGCGTGTGTGTCTGAGTCGTTACAGGAAGTGTGTGTAACAGATTGAGTGTCATGGCAACGTTTACTGGACCAGACGGGGACTGACACCTTTAATGGGAGTGTTCTGTGCCCGAGCCAAGGGTCAGGGTTTGACTGCTGAGAATGGTGCAGTTCTGAAGACAAAATGAATCTTTTTGTTATGACAGCCATGCAAAAATATCCATTCTCATGAAATAAAATGCATTCCAAACCACATACAAATCCCTAATATGATGTTATAGATGTTGTGCCAGTGCCTCGTTTTCAGGATGCAGGTCGGGTATCGGCCTGTGCCAGCTGAGCAGCTGCTATTGAAGTGAATGTGAAAGTCATGGTTGACTGTTTCCAGGTATAACTGATTCTCTCTCTCTCCAGCGTGTGACTGCCATCCGGTGGGAGCTGCAGGTAAAACGTGTAACCAGACGACGGGTCAGTGTCCGTGTAAAGACGGAGTGACCGGCATCACCTGCAACCGATGTGCAAAAGGCTATCAGCAGAGCCGATCCCCCGTCGCTCCGTGCATCAGTGAGTCACACAAACACACACACGTCGATGAAGATGAACACGAACAAATCTCATACAGTATGTTACTTTACAGTATGTTACACTGGAGAGCACAGCTACTGAAGAGATGAACAGAAGTTGTTATTTATAGTGTTGACATTTCCACAGGTGTTAAAATGTTGTGCTGTAAATATGCAAAGGCAAACAAGGATTTTAATCCAGGATTTTAAACGAATAACCAAAAACGTTGTGTGTGTTATGTCTTCAAACACCTGGACTATTGTGTCTTTCAGAAGTCCCTGTTATAAAGCCGACAGCTGTGATCAGCACTACAGAGGAGCCTGCTGGTGAGCGCACACACACGCACCCGCACACACGCACGCACGCACACGCACACCCGCACACCCACACACACACACACACACCTCTGTTTCACTTCTGACAAAGACAAATTATGAGCTCTTCTTCTCTTTCCAGCACCGTTACAGAGCAAAACAAAACTGACCGTTATTTACTTTCACTGTTTCTGCAAACACACACACACACACACACACACACACACACACACACACACACACACACACACACACACACACGCAGGCACACACACATGCACGCACACACACACAAACACACACACACACTAAAGTCAACTATACAAAAACACTCTAAAACACGTATGTTATTTCATTTCAACAAAAATAAAATAGAATCTTTTGCCTGGTAGTATATAGACACAATCTGGTCAAGAAGCACTTTCTGTTTCAAGTTTTTATTTATTTTTACATTAATTACGTTACATTTTTTTATTTAATTAAAGATGCTTATGTAATGTTTTAATTTGGTTGGGAATGTTCTGTTGGTTGTATTTTGTATCGTTTGTGTTAGTGTTTGTGTAGTCTGGACCAGCGTTGTTTATGTCTTGCAAAATGGTCAATATAATGAAAAGCAAACACATTGTTTACCTTTTTTGTCTAAATGGTTCCATAAAGAACCTTTAACGTCCGAAAAAGGTTCACTGTAAAAAAATCCTGTAAAAATATTGACATTTTCTGGCAGCTGGGGTGCCAGAAATATTCTGTAAGAAATTTTTTGGCTGAATGGTTCTTTGTGGAACCAAAAATGGTTCTTCTATGGCACCGCTGTGAAGAACCTTTTAAGCACCTTTATTTTTAAGAGTGTGTTTTATATAATGATAAAAGTGTACTAAAAACATACATGAGTGTTATTCAATCTGTTTGTTTTTTGTGTTTTCAGATTGTGAATCGTACTGTAAACCACCGAAGGGAAATCTCAAGATAAACATGAAGAAATACTGCAAAAAAGACTACGGTAGAATTTCTTAATCCTTTTCAAATCACTTTTATAAATTATTTGTTGTAATGCCAAACTGACCTCCTTCCATCTTATCTACTGTATTTTAATACACGTGTGTGTGTGTGTGTGTGTGTAGCGGTTCAGGTCAGCGTGTTGGACATGGAGACGGTCGGCGACTGGGCCAAATTTAGCATCAACCTGGTGTCGGTGTACAAGAGCCGCGGCGAGCCGCTGAAGAGAGGCGATCACGTGCTGTGGGTCCACATGAAAGATCTGGCCTGCAAATGTCCTCGCATACACATGGGCAAACGCTTCCTCATCCTGGGCACCACCGAGGGCGCCACGAGCCCCGAACGCCCGGGACTGCTGGCGGATAAAAACAGTCTGGTCATTCAGTGGAGGGACATTTGGACTCGACGACTGCGTAAGTTCCAGCGCAAGGAGAAGAAAGGCAAGTGCGGCAAAGCATGATGGGATTGCGGGGAACTCTTTAGCATTGACCACTGTCCTGTGTACGCGGGAGACTGCGGCGAGCGGCCGCGCGTGTGCGAAAGCGAACTCCTGAGCATGGTTGTCTGTGTGTTATTTGATGTATCGTCCTGTTGGTCAGCCTTCAAAAGGGACCGATAAAAAGACTCTTTTATAACCTCACACCACTGAATCACAATCACACATCTGAGCACATTTTCATTTCATGCTAAACCCACAGTTTTATGAAACAAATCGGAAATATGTCCTCACGTTACAGTCGGCGGAGCGAATCTGTCGGTGTCTGGTTGAATGTTGTAAATGCTTCACATGTTTGCTGGAGTTAAAAGCAAAAGACTCAATGTTTGTTATTCAGGCCCGATTTCACACACTCTTGTGCGTGAATATCTACAGGTACTTTAACACTAAAAGAATGAAACTTGTCATTTGGTCTAATGCAGAATGGAACGTTGATTGATTTGGAGCCCCAAATCTCACTGAAAACTGGCCGAAGAGAATATAAAGTTAAGGTTTAAATGTCAATTCGCAAATATCTTTAACTCGTGTGTAGCTGTGTGTTAGCGTGAGGACAGTAGAACTGTACAGTAATATGAAGGACTGCATCATAGTTTCCTATGGATGGACGTAATTGATTATACACAATCTTATATTTCAACATGAAGGGTGTGTGCGTGATGGCAAAGACCAGGAGACCTTTTCTGTCTCCGAATTGTTTTGAATCTGTTTTTTACCCTTCAGATGTTTTTTGTTAGTTCTAACACGAGCATTAACTACTAACGTGATGTTTTTATACTTTTACAAGCACCCACAGATAACACACTACAGTCTCTCACACACACACACACACCGACCTCAGAATGTGGCCGTCATGATGCCCACAGTCACGTGACACATATATAGATATCAAATATAACCTTCACACGTTCACAACGAGATGGATGTGTTGTGTTTCTATTTTTCTGCCGTGATTATGACTGTCTGTGATCTAGCTGCATTACAATCCCAGCATGCCACACTCACAGTGACATCATGATATTATATTTCTAATTATGCAGCAGTGCTCGAATCCGATTGGACGAGAGGCATTCCAAAAGAACAGCACTGGGACGCTTTGTTGTTTTGTTTGTCTCCAGCACAGTAACTAATAAAACAATACGTGTGACTGAATCCCGGCCGTGGTGATGTCGCACATGGCTGATGATTCATCAAATCTGTTGATTGTTTTTGTGTGACCGACCGCTTCAAATTTTCTTTCACCCCTGGTGTAATTCCATGTTCCGTTGATGCGGTTTGGCAAAAACACGCCGTTTCCATCCCAGCCAAGCGTGCGTTAGGTAAACGTTAAAGAAACCAAGCGAGTAAACTGGTATTGTTTGCCGCAGAGCGAGTGTGGACGTCTTTTTTCACTTAGAAAATCAACTCAATGTTTCATTTAATCCGGTGTGTGTAACATTTACACAACTGTATATTTACATATTTGTGTATGAATGTATATATGTGTGTATATTCACATGCATTAGGCTGATCACGTGTGTGTGCGTGTTTATTTGTGTGTATATTGACATGCATTGTATGAATGTGTACATACGTAAGTAAATATGAAATTTATGCGCGTGAGGAATATTCATCCGTCTAACCGAGAGAGCTTATCTGCTTGTCTTCACTTCTTTTGTTTGCTGTTTCTCTGTTTTACTGCATTGACCACTGAATTAATCAAATATACACAATAAATTATTAGTTGATGTATGATTTTGTGTGTGCATTATCCTTATATACAAAAAAAAACGTGTATTTGTTTAACTCAACTATATCTTGACTCCAGAATATTACATAAGCAATGCCATGGCAACCGCTTCCAGAGCATCACTCGCTCACCTTTAAAGGGTCAAACAGTATTCCGTACTGTACAGAAGCGAGGTTTGGCTACTGTGATATTCTGCCTGTTTTAACAATCCAGCCCAAAGTCCAGTAGATCCGTGAGTCATCTAAAACTTCCACAGAACCACAAAACAGACAGGACATATTTAATGAACTCTGAGCGTCTGTGTACTCTTCATAGAGAGAGAGATTTTTTTTGGTAACTTTCCGAAATGGTTTAAGGTTTGGAGCAGATGTCGAGCAATGAAGAGCACATGTACAGTCAGAAAAACACAAACTACTGATGTCATTTCAAAGCAACTGAGGACAAAATACTGAAACATTCACATCATTCTAATATTACATTCAAAACAGAAGACAGATGAAGTGCATGAAGAAAGAATTAATAACATACACTTATACTGTTACCCAAAACAACAACATCCTCTTTCTGACCATGTAAAACGGTACAGTTTATTGAAATGCAATTCTTCAAATCGTTTTCTTATGTGCTCCACTGAAGGAAACAAGCCATATACAGATTTAAAATGACATGAGGGTGAGTAAATGATGACAGTAGTTTATTAAAACTGCCGTGAGGATGTGATTGTCCACAACTCTGTGCTGTTGATGATTTATTTACAGGTTACAATGAATCTTGGTTCTCTTTAAAGATGTATGGCATTAGCTCTGTCCGTTCTGTAAGGATGGTTCAAATCAAACAGCCTGTGAAGTTTCCCAGCACCTGGATTTCTCATGACCATCTGTTCAATGGAAACAAAAACTAGAATCGTCACGACTGAACTGCCAATCCAACCACAATGTCTTTGAGATACATGGAAACAAGTTGGAGTGCGGGAGCAATGCCGCAAGACAAAGTCGGAAGTCGGAATATACGAGTAGTCCCACTCCCGACCACGGCGCTTTCCGGTGACACGCCACGTCACATTGAAGGGCGCCAAAAAGGCTCTTTATTGTCTGAATTTAGTTTTTAAAAAGCATACAGAAGAAACTTTAGTTGATATAATTTTGTACTGTGGGAATGCGTTTTACACTGCGTTACGTTCCGCGCTAATCTCACTGACTGGAAGCATCTTGGACGTGACGTCAAATGACGCATCTCCCCGAGGTCAGGGTTGATCGATCTCCCAGAGTTCACAGGTCAGATGTCCGACTTCGAGTGTCTTTCCAGACGTTATTTCCAAACAGGAGGTAGGGAAATCCAGCATAAAACACAGAATAAGCTGAGAGCACATCTTGTACAATGCGTTCATAATGCTTCAGTTTCAACAGTGGAGTGCTGGAGGTCACACACAGAGAGAGAGAGAACGGTTATTAATATTTTTGCTTACATGTATATAAACACAAGCACGTTTTTCTGTTGGGTTGTATACATTAGACTGACGTTTCTTAATATTTATACACGAGCGCGTAGAGAATTTAGGCGCTATTAGCGTGTTTTCTCAGGTGCGCGTGCTGTTGATCTTAGGGAATGAGTCTGTTTAGTTTGGCTCGGAGACACAAACACACGGCTCTGCTTTCGCACCATCAGACATGATCTGGCAGCAGAGAGTAAATTCATCTGACACTACCTGTTGTTTTAATAAAACACCACGAGTTTCTCATGAGTCATTAATGATTAAAAATAGCTTCTTGAGAATCAGTTCAGATCAAATCAGATCTTCTTCAAAGCGTATTTCTCAGTTATGTTTCATAAAAAGATGTTTCTTCTAGGCGTTGGAGTTATAAAAAGAGGAAATGAAACGCATGAAGAGTATGGAAGTGTTCAAATGAATGCATCGTAGATGTCACATAATCTGGATTTGAGTAAATTTGATGAGAAATGTTTGAGTTCACATTGAGATCTTCAATTATATTGATTTTGGATTGTAGACTTGACAAATCTGAGCTCAGTTTGACACATTGTTGACATCTCTTGTGAAACATTTGTGAGATTTCTGACGCAGATGAGACTTAAAGGCAGGGTGGGTGATCCTGTCCAGAAACATTTTTTGTCATGCTGGTTGGAAATCTCTTTACATCCTGATAGCAATCAAGTATAGTGGTCAAATAATATTTTTATAATTATATATCATCTGTGAAAGGCGTGGGACCAAAAAACGTTCGCCCAATCAAAACGTTCTGGCCGAACGCTGTGACTGGTCATGTGTACATTTTCAGCCAACGTATTTTGCATACCACTGCGCACCCTGTTCACGCAGACATCATACGTCATCAGCGCGCTCGCGTCCGCTGTGTCAATGTAAGGAAAATTGATGGACAATCAGCAACAATCAAACTTTCCCGCGGAACTGACAACAAGTAAATCTACAAAACGAAAGCCAGTTTTTGAAAAAGCAGAGACAAAAAACGTCTGGATCATGAAAGAGGAAAAACTTGAATTAACATCGGTTTAGTTTTTACTCAAAGGGGCCAGTACAAATCTTAGGGTGGCACAATTCAAAAAATGTATTATGTCTGAATCTAATGGTAAAGAGCTTTGGCATTGCCATTAATACTACTAGGAGCATATAAAGTTATTACTAGTATTACGATTTACTAGAGCCAAATAGAAAAAAGTGACTCCACATTTCAACTGCAATTACCCTCATGTTTATTTGGAGTGCAAATTTAAAAGTTAAAATGAGAGTAAAGTACAAAAATATATGCTTAACCCCTGACATAAAACTGTCATTACTATTGCAGTACATTTCAAGAAAAGTGCAAATCTTGCATCTCTAATTCAAAAGAAAATTATAAGTGAACCACTGGATGCATTTTACAGTTATCAATAGAACATCCCACCGTAGTTATTATATTGCATTGTTTCACATGAAAACTGCAGTAACAACTTCAGCAAGTAATACCTATTTTGTACCTAAAATATCATGTATTTGTACTAGAACACAAAATAATTTTTCACAGCACTTTCTGGGCCAAATATTACCACTCCATGTACCATTTAAAATACCATATTTTCCTTTTTTTTTTAAATGGCATTTATGCAAAATATACTTTTGATCATATTTTCTATATTCACTCACCAAAACCACTTGTATGATAAAACTGATGGGAAAAATAAAAACCTAACTGATAATATGTGATGTCTGTTAGGATAAAATCAAAAACAAAGCATGGAGATATACACATTTTTAGTAAGGTTACATGAGTGCATTTATATGCACAGAAATCTACAATACACAGAAAACATAAAGCACATTAGCTAATCGAGTAGTCTCTTTATCTGTCTGAATACTTTCTCTCCTGCAGACCCCAAATTATAATTTATGTTGCAGCACATGTAAATTTCACAACTTTAATACAAAAGAAAATAATGTACACATGCAGATTTGGACAATTTACAGCAACATATATTTGACTATAAAAAACAATGATAGTAACGTTACATCAAATGTTGCCAAAAACTGAAAATCCAATAATTTAAAGATCAGCTGATGGACTAATATTAACCAAACATGTACAGTATAGTGATCGATCAACATGTGAGTATGAGCAACAGAAAAATTCTAATCCGATGCCTTAGCGACTAGCCTAATCTCAGTTAGCCAACTCGTATTTGAGTTTGATACAATAAGTTTTATCATACAATAAACCACGTTTTATTTATTAGTTTGTGAGTTTCATCTCTCACATTCCTCCTCTCTCTCGTGAAACACTGAACAGGACCGAAGCCAATGGTAGTGGATTAAATGTTGCCAAAGACTGGAAATGCAATAATTTAAAGATCAGATGATGGAGTAATATAAATCTACCAAAGATGTGTAGTGATCGATCAACGTGTAAGCAGCATAAAAAGCAAAATTTAAATCTGAAATGCCTTTGCCAGTTTGCCACTAGAGTTAGCCTAATCTCAGCCAGACATTAATGGAATCTGAGCTTCTTTTAGTAACAGCCCAGCGTTAAAGGTGATTATCTAAGCTTGATACAATACGTTTATATAACCTATGATAAACTGAGTTTTACTTACTAGTTTGTGAGTTTCGTCTCCAACTCTCTACTCCTTTCATGCTTGCTGACTGAACAGGAGCGAGCGAACAGGACGTCACGTGCCTGGTAGTGTGGCTACGTGTAGTCGCGGTTTCGCGGGTTAAAGGAGAGGGGAGGGGTTGAGATCGTATTCTACATAACACATTATACAAGTTTATTTTATTTTTTACACAGTGCTTCGCTAATATACATTTTAATGAATAAATATTACAACTATTGACTTTTTGGGGGTGGCCGCGGCCCCCTGGGCTCCCCTTGGGAGCGCCACTGGGCAAAGGGTCTGAAAGACGATACCATGGTTGCTCTCTTTCTTTTGGACAGGTATGTACATGCTTCGAGAAGAATCTAATGGATTTAGTTCGTAATTCGTTACGTGAATTTACGAAATACATTCATGTGTTTGGAGGAGGCGTGGCTTTGGACGGTGAATCACATAGAGGGTGGGATTATAATTTCAGTGCTAGCAGGCTAAAGTTAGCACCTTTCCAAATTTACCACCCCACCTTTAAGCAGAAGTTTCCTTTTGCTCTCCATTTAATCTCATTGATGTCTAGAAATAATTGACATATTAAAGAGACCACATCTGTTTTTTGCATCATCTTTGTGTAAATGTTCTCGATGAATGGGTACATTAGAAAATTAATAGATTACAAAGATTCTCCAATGACATCAGGTTATAAATCTCTTTCTGTTTATGATTTCAGGATTGTTTATTTTATATTGCACAAATCTAATCTCTCGTTGTCTTCAACATTTAAAGTATTTGTTCTTCTCACATGTAAACTTTTCTAAAACTTCAACTTCATTCTTTCGCCGTCTCGCAAGGGACTGTTATTTTCTCTCTGGAAATGTAAATCCACTCAGAGCCTTTATTTTTCCGAGCATACCGTATGAGTGCCAAGTTCAGGATCTGCCCTATAAACACCAAGGTTACGGTTTCACATCCAAGCCGGGGCGACCCAGGATTTGGAGAGAAACATCCGTTACAATAGTTCTCTGTCACCGTTTCAGCCTATCAGCAGGACATTTAACTCCAGGTTACTCCGAGGGGACTCGACCCGCTGTTAGTGTACTGCAGGTCATTTAAAATACAAAGCGTCTGCTAAAAGGCATTTAAGGTGAAAACCCTCTCCAATGTTCTTATCTACAAGCGCTGTAACATCATCTCTGCAAATTCAGTAGCTTGAGTTTACTGTAGCTGAAAAACACACACGAGGGTTTAAACAATAAAGACGACAGAAGAACATTTATGGAGGTGTCAAATGAATGCAGACGTTAGAGGTTAAATAATTTGGATTTGTGTAAATTTGATGAGGAATGTCTGAGTTCATATCGAGATCTTCAATAATATTGACTTTTGATTGCAGACTTGACAAATCTGAGCTCAGTTTGACACATTGTTGACATCTCTTCTGAAACTCTAATGACAGACACATTTGTGAGATTTCTGACTCTTTTATAACAAAAATATCTGAGACGCAGATGAGACTTAAGTAAATGTTTCCATTTGCTCTCCATTGATGTCTATGAGAAATAATTGAGATATTAAAGAGATCACATCTGTGATTGGCAGAAAGTCATCAGAAAATATCTTAATGGATTTTCTTTCTGACACACAACCAACAGCGACTATTTTAACACACTTCTCTAAACTTTTTGGCTTGTGAATGAAATGGGGTCAGTCTCTCTCTCTCTCTCTCTCTCTCTCTCTCTCTCAAGTTACCGTGTTTAAAGTGAAGCTTCATCCTTTATTTCAACACGGATCAATTAAACCAAGTCTCAAGGATTAACCAAACACACACACACACGCACACGCACGCGCACGCACACGCACACACACACACACACACACGCACGCACGCACGCACACACACACACACACACACACACACACGCGCACACACACATGTCTGGTTTACTATCTCCGTGGGGACAGTCCATAGGCGTAATGTTTGTTATACTGTACAAACTGTATAACCTAAAGATCATAGAAAACTTTTTGCATTTTTAGATTTTTTAAAAATATTGTTCTGTACAATTGATTAGCTTTTTTGCCCATGAGGCCCTCAATTTTGGTCCCCACGGTGACACGAGTCCCCATGTGTTGGTGTGCATTCAGGTGTAGGTCCCCACCGGGATATACAAACATGTCCACACACACACACACACACACACTGAGTGACTTCAATTATAAATTCAGTCTCTCTCTCACCCTCTCTCTTAAACGCAGTGATCGCAGGTTTTTGTGTCTCATTAGCTGGTGAAGAGAGACAAAGCGTGTGGTTCTAATCACCTCAACACGTTTACTAACACACGGTCCTGAAAGAGACGCGAGGGCCCTCGACATAAAACACAGCGACTGCTACCACATGTAGTCTGAACGCCACACAAGTCGAGCTGTGTTCCTGTTTGTTCTGGCTCAGCATCAAACAAACGATGTTACAGTACAGAGGTGATGAAATGTTACAAGATTTCTCTAATGAGCAAGAAATATTAGAATTACAGAGAGGAAGTTTGTTTTTTATTCCTAGCTAGACTCTAAACCATGAAACACAAATCTCAAAATGTACTTTTGGTATATAATACTTTAAGATTTTTTTTTATAAGAGATTAAAAGCCTTGTAGTTAACAAGTTTTCCCCTTTATAATTCAATTCAATTCAATTCAATTCAATTTTATTTATATAGCGCTTTTCACAATGTGCATTGTTCCAAAGCAGCTTTACAGGAGCAAATAAGAAAAACACAGAAAGGTAAAACACAGCACAGTGCATGGTGTTTATAGACCAAGCAAGATCATTATAATAAATAATATCTAATAAATAAATAAATAAATAAATAAATAAATGCAGTCTCCCGGTGAGCAAGCCAACACTGCACTGCTCTGCTGTGGCGAGGAACCCAAACTCCAATGCTGAATAATGGAGAAAAAAAAACCTCGGGAGAAACCAGGCTCAGCCGGGAGGGCCAGATCTCCTCTGACGTGTCATAGCTGCACTCAGTGACCCCGACCAAAGCCACCGAGCAACGTCCACGAAGAACAGGGAGAGCCCACGAGCCGCGACCCAGGAAGCCCCACCCGCCGAAACCGTGCAGGTCCAACCCGGTCTCATTCCGCGA
Source organism: Triplophysa rosa (assembly GCF_024868665.1). Classification (NCBI taxonomy): domain Eukaryota; kingdom Metazoa; phylum Chordata; class Actinopteri; order Cypriniformes; family Nemacheilidae; genus Triplophysa; species Triplophysa rosa. Next base: position 1,818,768 of record NC_079912.1, on the reverse strand, counting down.
TCAACAACAGACAACAGAGGAACAACCAGGGAAAAGTAGTAATGGCATAATTAACTTTATTCCTCTGTTGTCCGACATCGACCACAAAACAAGACCAACCAGACCAGATCCACACAGTCCCAACAAATGAAACGCCCCGAACCACAACCAACAAGCCCCCCCACTCCCTACAACACCCACCCAGCTACCTCCAATCAAAGTCACTGAGTGCAGCCATAACTTCAAACTGCTGTCGTGTGATGTAAGTTTAGCATTAAATACCAAGTATTGTAAATTTAGCATTTATGTGACAGGTAGTCCGTCTTTGCTCTCGGTTGGGGATGGAATTGTCTGAGCTGGGCCGGCCAGATGGTCGCCTTTTTCTTGGGTGGTGATGGAATTGCCTTGGATGGAGCTGGATGGTCAGTCAGTCCGCAGGCTCTCGCAGGAGGATGGCACGGGATTTTCCGATGTAGCTGGCGTAATCTCTAGTTGTGGATGGGCATATGACGTTCATCTGGGCCTGGCGGAATCTCTCCCTACCTCGGGATGGGCATCCCGAGGCGAGGGCAGAAACAGAAAGAGAATAATTAGCGTAGCTGCTGTTCATTAGCTATGTATTAGTGAATGCTTGGCTGAAAAGATGTGTCTTTAATCTAGATTTAAATTGGGAGAGTGTGTCTGACCCTCGAATAGTATCGGGGAGGCTATTCCAGAGTTTAGGTGCTACGTATGAGAAAGCTCTACCCCCTTTGGTGGATTTAGTTATTCTAGGTGTTATCAAAAGTCTGGAGTTTTGAGATCTTAGAGAGCGTGATGGGTTGTAGTGTGGTAGAAGCTCTGTTATGTAGGTAGGGGCTAAACCGTTTAAGGCTTTATAAGTAATTAAAAGAACTTTAAAGTCAATACGATACTTAATGGGTAACCAGTGAAGGGTTGATAACATTGGGGTTATGTGATCGTATTTTCTGGACCTGGTTAGAACTCTGGCAGCTGCATTCTGAACTAACTGTAGTTTGTTTATTGATGCTGCAGGACAACCACTAAGCAGTGCATTACAGTAGTCAAGTCTTGAGGTCACAAATGCATGAATAAGCTTCTCTGCGTCAGCCACACATAAAATATTTCGCAATTTGGCAACATTTCTAAGGTGGAAGAAGGCTGTTTTTGTGACATTTGAGATGTGATTTTTAAATGACAGGTTGCTGTCTAATATAACGCCAAGGTCTTTAACTGTATTTGTTGGAGTAACAGTGCAGCCTTCAATTTGCAGGTCATAATCCGAAATATTCTGCTCACGTGTCTTTGGTCCGATAAGTAATATTTCTGTTTTATTAGAATTTAAAAGAAGGAAATTACAAGTCATCCAATGCTTTATATCGTCGATGCACTCTGCCAATTTGGATAGTTGGAAGGAATCATCTGGTCTTGATGAGATATATAGCTGAGTATCATCTGCATAACAGTGGAAGCTAATTCCATGTTTTCTAATAATGTTTCCAAGGGGCAGCATGTATATGGAGAATAGCAAGGGTCCTAAAACCGATCCCTGAGGTAATCCATAATTTACTTGCGTTAGATTTGATGATTCCCCATTTAAATGGACAAATTGATGTCTGTCTGATAAGTAAGATCTGAACCATTGTAGTGCCTGTCCCTGAATACCGGTATAATTGTGTAAGCGATCTAGAAGTATTTTATGGTCTACAGTATCGAACGCAGCACTAAGGTCGAAACATTCAGGTTTATTCAAGTGTGCTATTAGTATACTTCTTTTAAACTTCAAAATAAGTAAGTATACTTTTAATCTACTTTTTATGTTCTTCTCAGAAAATGTTGTTGTTAACTCAAAGTGTACTCAAAGCTTACTATTATTACACTTCTATCAACTAAAAAGTAGACAGATTAGTCCAAATTAGTACTAGTACATACTACATAAAGTATACTTCAAATATATATGTAACCTTCGCTTAAGTGTACTTAATAGAATGAACTTAAAATATACTTTATTAACTCCACAAAAAAAATGTAGTTTATGTTCACAATGCTGAGGAATGATTCAACATTTTTTGGCTCCTAGGTTGTATTTAACCTGGAAAGTTCCTTCAAAACACACAAATACCTGTTAGTGTACGTGGATAAAGAGAGTTTTTCCAAAAATGATTAAAGTGCTCACAGGTGCTTCAAATTAAAGCGAGTCTTTTTATACAGATATGTGTGTGTGTGTTCTCAGAGATGCGCTGTGCGTGTGTGTGTTTCTTTGAAGTGTTGTGTTACGTTTGCTGGTTTTCTTGCGTGCGCTGGCCGCCTCAGTTCCCCCACAACGTCTGGGATTTAACTTGGCCATTCCAAAACCTTCCATTTCTTCTTTTTTTTCCACTTCGCTTGGAGTGTTGGAAGGAATTCGTTCAGACAAACTCCTGTCACATCGCAGCTGGTGTTTGACCAAATGCGTGTGAAAGACTCTTTGGAGCGTTCAGAGGAAGATTCTACGGTCTGATAAGAGCAAAATCGAACATTTGGGTCTCGGTGTTGAGCAAGATGTTCGGCGTGAGCCAACTGCAGCACATAACATCAGGAGAAGCGTCCCTGGCGGGGAGGCCTGGTGATGGTATAACATCATACTGAAGGGATGGTTTACTGCGACAAGCGCTGGAAAACTCATAAAGACATACGGAAAAGTGATCGGAGGTCTGTAAAGAAAAATCAAGAGGTTAAACACGCCGCTGCCGTGTAGCAGCATTGGGATGTGAAAGATGATTCATCTTTCAACGTGACAATGACCCATAACAAGACATAAAACGCATGTTGGAGGGACTTAAAAACAAGAGATTGATGTCCCAGAGCAGAGTTCAGTTCCACAGAGCACATGCAGAAGAACTTAACTAAAGTCCAACCTGCCAAGAAGAATGAATGTGCCAAGATTTAAAACACTGATGTGCATCAGACAGACCCGGAGAGACCAGTGCTGCCAGTTTGAATTTTGTCTAAACTTAGTTTAAAAAACAGACACATCTCTTTAATATCTCAGTTATTTCTCATAGACATCAATGTAAAACACGGACAAGATCTCTTTAATATCTCAGTTATTAATATCTCAGCTATTTCTCATAGACATCAATGTAAAACACGTTTGAGATCTCTTTAATATCTCAGTTATTAATATCTCAGTTATTTCTCATAGACATCAATGTAAAACACGGACAAGATCTCTTTTATCTCTGTTATTTCTCATAGACATCAATGTAAAACACGTATGAGATCTCTTTAATATCTCAGTTATTAATATCTGAGTTATTTCTCATAGACATCAATGTAAAACATGGATGAGATCTCTTTAATATCTCAGTTATTAATATCTCAGTTATTTCTCACAGACATCAATGTAAAACACGGACGAGATCTCTTTAATATCTCAGTTATTAATATCTCAGTTATTTCTCATAGACATCAATGTAAAACACTGACGAGATCTCTTTAATATCTCAGTTAATAATATCTCAGTTATTTCTCATAGACATCAATGTAAAACACGGACGAGATCTCTTTAATATCTCAGTTATTAATATCTCAGTTATTTCTCATAGACATCAATGTAAAACACGGACGAGATCTCTTTAATATCTCAGTTATTAATATCTCAGTTATTTCTCATAGACATCAATGTAAAACACGGACGAGATCTCTTTAATATCTCAGTTATTAATATCTCAGTTATTTCTCATAGACATCAATGTAAAACACGGACGAGATCTCTTTAATATCTCAGTTATTAATATCTCAGTTATTTCTCATAGACATCAATGTAAAACACGGACGAGATCTCTTTAATATCTCAGTTATTAATATCTCAGTTATTTCTCATAGACATCAATGTAAAACACGGACGAGATCTCTTTAATATCTCAGTTATTAATATCTCAGTTATTTCTCATAGACATCAATGTAAAACACGGACGAGATCTCTTTAATATCTCAGTTATTAATATCTCAGTTATTTCTCATAGACATCAATGTAAAACACGGACGAGATCTCTTTAATATCTCAGTTATTAATATCTCAGTTATTTCTCATAGACATCAATGTAAAACACGGACGAGATCTCTTTAATATCTCAGTTATTAATATCTCAGTTATTTCTCATAGACATCAATGTAAAACACGGACGAGATCTCTTTAATATCTCAGTTATTAATATCTCAGTTATTTCTCATAGACATCAATGTAAAACACGGACGAGATCTCTTTAATATCTCAGTTATTAATATCTCAGTTATTTCTCATAGACATCAATGTAAAACACGGACGAGATCTCTTTAATATCTCAGTTATTAATATCTCAGTTATTTCTCACAGACATAAATGTAAAACACTGATGAGATCTCTTTAATATCTCAGTTATTAATATCTCAGTTATTTCTCATAGACATCAATGTAAAACACGGACGAGATTTCTTTAATATCTCAGTTATTTCTCATAGACATCAATGTAAAACACGGATGAGATCTCTTTAATATCTCAGTTATTAATATCTCAGTTATTTCTCATAGACATCAATGTTTAACACGGATGCGATTTCTTTAATATCTCAGTTATTAATATCTCAGTTATTTCTCATAGACATCAATGTAAAACACGGACGAGATCTCTTTAATATCTCAGTTATTTCTCAGACATCAATGTAAAACACGGACGAGATCTCTTTAATATCTCAGTTATTTCTCATAGACATCAATGTAAAACATGGACGAGATCTCTTTAATATCTCAGTTATTTCTCATAGACATCAATGTAAAACACGGACGAGATTTCTTTAATATCTCAGTTATTAATATCTCAGTCATTTCTCATAGACATCAATGTAAAACACGGACGAGATTTGTTTAATATCTCAGTTATTTCTCATAGACATCAATGTAAAACACGGACGAGATTTCTTTAATATTTCCCATAGACATCAATGAGATTAAATGGAGAGCAAATGGAAATGATTGCTTATTTCTCATCTGCGTCTCAGAAATCTCCAAATGTAGCCATTAGAGTTTGAGAAGAGATGTCAAAATTGTCTCAAACTGAGCTCAGATTTGTCAAGTCTGCAATCAAAACTCAATATTATTGAAGATCTCAATATGAACTCAAACATTTCTCATCAAATTTACCCAAATCCAGATTATTATACCCCTACAATCTACATTAATTTTACACCTCCCTACTCTTCATGTGTTTCAACAATTACACTCTCATTTGTTTCTCTTTATTTCTCACAATTTAAGAGAAACACCTGAGACTGAGTTGATACTTAAATGAAACCCAACTGAGAACTCCATCAAATCTCCTGAGCTCTGAAAGAGCAACCACATTTTCCACTAGATATATCTGATCTCTCTATTATGACACACAGAGTTGGAGAAATAGTGGTTGGCTCTCAAACATCACCGTGTAAAGCGCATTTACAGTGCTCAGTGTTAATTATGTAAATATTGTTGATGTTAATGTTATGTAAATGATAAGAAAAGAGTCGATGATGTTATATTTGAATTGTTGCTCCGGCTCTGGGCTCTGCTCTGGATCAATGCCGTTTTATGTAAAGTTACGTAGACGCACATTACCGCGCAAACAAAGGTCCATCCGTGCGTTCAGGGTCTCAGGAGATGCAAAGCCGCGTCTCCATGGAGACGAGGGGGGCGGGGCTTGCACAGTGTTATGGGAAAACTATCAGGACAATCTGAGGGACAGACAGAAGCCAGCACGACAAAAGGCTTTAGGAGCGTCAGACAGCTCGTTCAAACCCACAGCGCGTATGTGTGAGGCATTGTCTCCATACACACCATCCATCAAGCGGTCAGGTGGCTCTCTCTCTCTCTCTGTCTCTCATCATCATTCTGTCGAGCTCTCTTTCTACAGCATGAAATCAATTTTTAGCTCCTCATTTCCTTTGCCAAGAAAAGAGCCAAGTCTGCCAAACACACACACACACGCACACACACACACACACACACACACACACACACACACACACACACACACACACACACACACACACACACACACACACATTCCTTTAACGTATTCCCTTTGGACTTGTTAGGTGGAGTTGTTGTTTTATTCCTACCTGATTTGAAATAAGAAGCATTTTAGTCTATTGATAACGCTTACATTTATTTACAAACACACGCGCACAAATACACACACACTGGGACGCACCACAAACACGAACGCACACTGTCTTCATTGTGTAGACCACCCACTATGTGTGTGTGTGTTGCTGTTTAACTTTTGGGGACAAATTGGTCCCCAAACTAAAGCGGACAAAACCTCCCATCGGGGAACCTTTAAAATGCAAAAGGTTTTCTTTTAGCGTTAGTCATGATGTATTCATTAGCTTTAGATTTATTTATCGTCTATAGTACGTACTTTTGCGTTATGTGAACGCTTGGCTTTACGTTCAAAGTTGGCAACCCTTGTGCCGAATGTTTGCAGTTTTCCAGTCTGTGATGTGTCGGTGGAAAACTTGGAGACATTGAACTTCCAGTAAAAAGTCAGTTGGAATGTTTCAGATGTTCTGCTCGAATTAGAGTTTCTGGAGCATGTCAGATGGCCGTCCAAAATTCTTTACGTTATCCCGCTCGTATTTTTCTCATTATTCCTCCCTCGTGTCGGAGGAAAACAGAAGGAAGGAGAGAAATCAGACGATGTTGTGACGGGATTTTCATCAGCTTCTGTGACTGGTGTTGGAGTGAGCGGTCGAATCCAAAGAAGCTTTGTACCGTTATCACGGCTTGCTGAGTGACACGCACACACGCGCACCCCGGGCCGCAGGTGCGGGATGGTGGAATGTGTTTGAAATGATGTTCACCTGCAGGGGCCGTGAGAACTCCAGGGACTCGGCAGAAACATGAACTCAACAGAGATCAAAGGTCAGAGGTCACCTTCCTGCTCTCATGTGAAATATCCCGTCTTGATATTGACACACACACGCTCGAGTAGACTATTTCTTATCGGCCAAAGACAGCTCAAGAGTTCAACAGGTGTAGATGGAATGTGAGGTTTTAAATGAAAGAACTTCATGTTTAGGCCCGAATGTAGCCTACTTTACCTGCTGGATCAACACATACGTGTGCCTGAAACATGTTTATATGCATATACGTGAACACACACAGACATCTATAGCGCTGTGTTCTGATGTCTGCTTCAGGGCCAGTTTTGTTGAAATTAAGAACAGTTAGTTAGCTATTTCTTCTGGTATTTTGACTGTCAAAATGTTGATATTGTAATCCTACATCTGCTTTAACTGCACAGACATTTAAAGGAATGGCACCAAACCTTTACAAAAATACATAAACTTTGAGTATCTGAAACTATTAAAACATTTTTAAATGAAATCAAATAAAGGATCAGCCTAAATATTATTTGAAATACTCATTTCAGTTCATTGCTAAAGCAACATCTCTGATGTTATTTTTGTTTAAAATGAGGCACTGAAAACATTCTGAAATAAAAATAAATTGATATGAAATAAATTATTAATATAAAAAATACATGAATATAAAAATAAACAAATATATAATAAAAACACAACAAATATTACAACAAAAGTTAACATAAAACCTAAAAATATCCAAATAAAAGCTGTTTCAAAAACTATGACAAAACTATAATAACTTTTCTTTACGTTGATTTTATTATTAAGTAGTTCAAGTATATTTTTTTAAGTGTAATTTTCCTATTTTTTATTTATTCAATTATAGTTTTAAGCACAAATAGTAGTAAACGTTGAATACACAACTAATTTACAATTTCGTTTTTAATTTGTACTGCCACAATAATACAAAAAAGTTAACTTATAGGTAATTTACTACTCATGAGGCTACTTAATTAAAAGAGTAAACACAACTTACAGGCATAGTATATACAACACTAAATTACACTTTTAAGTATATCTCCTTCAAAAGATGAAGTTCAGGTACAGGTCAAATATATTTAGACTTTACTGTCAGTATAAGTAGATTTAAGTGTCATTTTTCTGAAGTATATAAAGTAGGCTGAAAGTATCCTTTTTTAAGTTTAAAAGTAGAGCGCACTAAAAAAAAGTTTTTTGAAATGACAAGTTATGTCTGGCCCTACAATCAACCTTAAGTGTTATTAAACCACATATGTTATTCTTCAGGTGGCTACATATAAACACTTTGACAGTTTAAGTAACTTTGCGAAGAAAAACCCAAAAGAGAGAAAACTGAAAACTGATAGATGTTTATGTCTGCTGTCATCCCCCTGCAGCTGTGATAAAGATGTGTGTGTGTTTGCATTACACAAATGTGAAACGTGAAATCACACTTTTGTTTGCATTGGATCAGAGTGTGTGTGTCTCACACACACACACAAACACATTCCTCACCTCACACCTGACACCACACCTGAGCTATTCACAGCCGTGAGCACAATCAACAGAATGCAGCTGGTAAAACACACACATGTGCGCACACACAGCATATAAAATCTTTATATGTGTATGCAGCTATATGTGCTTTTACATTACCCCTGACAGCAGCGACTACTAGTTCAGTTTCGTTTATGTGGTTAATAGTTTGCTCAGATCAGTGAGCAGGTAATTTTTTCACATTCTGTATGTCTTAAAGTTTTTTTGTTTGGCAGATATGCAACCAAACATAATAATGTGAAAAATTTAAATGAATAAACTACGAGTGAGCATTATAGTATTAGTAGATCTCCCAAATACTGTTAAATTTATGAAGTAACAAAAATGTATTGTCAGTGTAGTTCATCCATTATGAAGTTCAAATCCAGGCTAATAACCAAAAGACTGCAGGTTTAAATCCTGAATCTTTCATAACCTGACCTACAATTCTCAGTTTACTCTAGTAAGGGTCCGGTACTGCGTCACTGCCTCTGTTTTGCACATGCTGGTGTTTGTCGCCCCCACTTGGGAAGAAAGAGGAACTGCTGGTTTCAGCTCATGCGTATTACATTTATTAGTTAAGAATATATTAATCCATGTTACATTAAAAATTAAGATGTTTGTACATAATCTTCCAGATTCGTAACTTCGTTCCGTGCTGTCAGTATGGACAGAGATGGAAAGGTAAAATATTCTTGTGCAGGTGCTTGTGTGTGTGTGTGTGTGTGTGTGTGTGTGTGCTGTGCGTGTGTGTGTGTGTGTGTGTGCGTGCGCGCACGTTCATTCATCAATAGATGTTTATAGAGTTCCACTCTCCAGTTTCAAATCCACCTTCATCTTCTGTCTCTCCATCACAGTCTCCAGCTCTGTAGATCTGCGAGCGTCCTGACAGAGAGAGAGAGAGAGAGAGAGAGTTAGAAGCTGTTTAATATATATATATATATATACACAGTAAGTGTATATTTATTTAAGTGTGTGGTGTGTGTATAATAGTGTATGGTTTGTGTGTGTGTAGCTATTTGAGTGTGTGATGTGTATGTATTTGAGTGTATGGTGTGTGAACACGTTTCTGTACATTGTGTGTATGGTTATATTTAAGTGCGTGTATTTATTCGAGTGGGCGTGTGCGTGTATTTGTTTGGTGTGTGTGTTTTAATTTTATTGTTGTCTGTTGTGTGTATTTAAGTTTTGTGTATATTTGTGTATCTGTTGTGTGTTACGTGTATTTGAGTGTATGGTGTGTGTGTGTTTGTGTATTTCATGTCTGGTGTGTGTTTATGTGTATTTCATGTCTGGTGTGTGTATGTGTATTTGAGTGTATAGTGTGTGTGTTTCTGTATTTCATGTCTGGTGTGTGTTTGCGTGTGTGTGTGCGTGTGTGTGTGTATTTGAGTGTATGGTGAGTGTGCGTTTCATGTCTGGTGTGTGTTTAAGTGTATTTGTGTGTGTGTATTTGAGTGTATGGTGTGTGTGTGTGTTTGTGTATTTCATGTCTGGTGTGTGTGCGTGTGTGTGTGTGTGCGTGTGTGTGTGTGTGTGTGTGTGTGTGTATTTGAGTGTATGGTGAGTGTGCGTTTCATGTCTGGTGTGTGTTTGTGTGCGTGTGTGTGTGTGTGTGTGTGTGTGCGTGTGTGTGTGTGTGTGCGTGCGTGTGTGTGTGTGTGTGTGTGCGTGCGTGTGTGTGTGTGTACCTCGAGCAGGGCTCTCTGTACTGTGAGCTGACTGTAGACTCTAGCGCCCTCTTCAGGAATAACAGCACGCAGCTCTTCTTTATTCAGTGAGAAGAGCTGAGCTCCATTCAGAACCCCTAAACACTGAACCGTCCTACAAACACAACACCCAGTGCTTCAGTATATTACTCCTGCATTACACTTTCAATCTATAGCAACAATCTATAAACATCTTAAAACATATGTGGACATTTACAAACTTTGAAAAGGTCATTAAAAGATAGAGCTCTTTGAAATACAATCTGATCGGTGGATTGGTGTTATTCTGCAAACAAGACAAAGTCATGACATGACAAGTCACAGATGGATTAAATGATTTTTGTTTTATGAGACTCACGGTTGACTGAAGCCCTTCTTTCTCAGCCAGTTCTCCACTTCATCTGGAGGCGAGCTGTAATCGAGCTGAGCCGTTGTGTCCGTCGAGCGAGGGATCGTCAGCCGGGGGGATAAATTCTTCCCGCTGGTCAAGCGTTGAAGTAACTCATCATTAACCTGCATGACTGACACAGAACGACCAAATCAATGTGAGCACGAAACCTGCCCGTGAGAAAGCAGGAAGACAGGAAATAACCGGACGGACAATGAAGCTTTATTCTACCAGCAAAGATTCTCACCAGCATTAAAAAAAAGACACAAATGAGCTACAAAACACATGTGTGTATATCCAACCCCAGATGTTTCAATCTCATAACAATTCTCTGAGATGACTTTCTCAGATACGGTTGAGATCTTAAATCAAATAAGACGCATGCGATTTATCTCATCTCAGATCAGCTGAAAAGTCTCCGTTTGATGAATCTCATTCTGTCTGCAAGGTCTCTTATAGTAACTTGTTCTCCTGCAAGCTCCATGTTTGTGCATGTTTGTACCTTTCTCCGTGTCTTCAGGCAGATGTTGTGGTCCCAGCACCATGCTGCGGGGTCGAGGGCTGCTGGGGTCAGAGGTCACGGCGGACGGCATGGGCAGGCCGTTGGATATTGGTGGAGCAGCGGGAGGCTGAAACAGAGGTGGAATGTTACAGGACCGCAGGAGGAGAGAGTTTTCGAGAAGCGTTGGATGCGAGTTCGTACCTTTGGAGTTCTGCGCGTCACGGGATTGTCAACGTGTGTGACGGGCTCCAGGAGGTTGAAGGGTACGAATCCCACTTCGTTAAACTTATTACGGCACTTCCACCAGCGTTTAGATGATTCGATCACCTGAACGTGAGATCATAATATGATTTGTACTATTGCTCTCCTTTGATGTGACAACGATGTTATTGAGATATAAAGTTGATGTGCGTGTGAGAGAATGAGAACCTCTAGTGTCTCTCCTTGCAGAACCGAGAGCTCGCTGCTGTTTCGTGCCACAAAGTCGTAACTGCAGCGATATAACCTCTCTTTCACCGTGCTATCACTAAAACAGAGAGATTTGTTTTCGTTCATTCAAAGAATGTTTGCATTCATAACCACCTCCGTCCTGACACATCTAATAGACAGAAACTGGGACACACAGAGACGGACTTATCTCTGAATGACTGTTTGCTCTTCATTCATTTGTGAAAACGCTCCATTATGGCAACCGCACACAAATAAACCTCTGTTGTTGTAACCGTCATGTAAAAACTGAACTGTCAAATCTGTCTTGGGTATCACAATGTCTTCTATCTGTTTAACACAAAGCCGTTCTTGTGTCTCGTGGCCAATGAAGCAGAAGAAATACTTGAAGACAACACTGAGTCCTTTACCTTGCTCAGAAGTGAAACCGATCTTTTGCAGATTTGCCAAGCGAGTTTTGTTGTGCTCACTTTGAATGAATCAATGAGATACGGACACCCAACACAATGAATAAAGAGTCATGGTATCAAAACGCTTTTCACTCGGTAGACAAATGAGATGTCCGCATCAGGTTGCACGACATGAGCCCGTCCTATTAAACCATCAACAAAACTATGCAAAAGAAAACGCGAGTCACATTACGCTTCACACAGGAACTGAGCTGGGTCACATGACGTCCGATGTCAAATCTGAGCGTTCACGGAAAGCTCAGGGAAATCAAGATCATTAGACATGATGGAAGGATGTTTTGGTGTAATCGGGTGTGAAACCAGTTTCAGTAGACAATAGACACCGACAAGCATTTGCTTTCCGACACATCCCTCGTGTCAACAGGACAACAATTCCTGGTTTAAAATGTGAAAGGTGAACTTACGTTGGGTCTGTAGCGTGAGCGGGAGTTTGTCGATCAGAGGGGTGAGACGATTTAAGCTGGGTGTCAGACACAGAAGTCAACATGTTAGAATTTACCAGGACACATCCACACTGATGGATAAAGGATATCACATTGTGTCTAGTGTGTTACTGGGTTGTCTTATTATTAGATAAGTTGATGTTTGTCACCTCTACTTTTGAGAGCTCTGCATCTTGTTTGTGTTGTATTTCCACAGGATCAACCCAACCTGCGACATCTGACCCCGGGGGTCTCCATCCGTCCAGAAATGTGGGTGTGTAGGGGGCCACGGGGCTTCGGAAAGCAGACCTGCATGAAGGTACATTTAGCATAAAAAATGGTAATCTCATTCTTCATTTATTCACCCTTACGTCATGTCAAACCAGTATGAGTTTCTTTCTTCTGCAGAACACAAAAGAAGATCTTTTGAAGAATGTTGATAACCAAACAACACTGACCCCCATTGACTTCCATTGGATGAACACAAAACCACTGAGACGTTTCTCGAAATATCTTCACATACAGGTTTACAACCATAGGAGGGTGAATAAATGATGATAGAATTTTTATTTTTGGGTGAACTGTCCCTTTAAATGTGGCATAAAGGACCACACACCTGTGCTGTGTCCAGTTGGGTCCTAGTAAGGTCCACAACTCTTGTTCCTGTGTTGTCAGGTTATTCTGTATGAGAGTCACAGCCGCTTGTGTCATGGCAGGACTGGACACGGATGCAGCTAAACCAGGACCTCCTGTAGCCTTCACAATCTACACACACACAGGTGAATTTGCAAACAGTATATACAGTGCACCGTACCAATCGATACACCCATGATGTCAATCTAATCTCTAGACAATAGCAGGCAAACGCTGATAAACCCCTTTTGATAAAGCACTCTTAACAACAAAAGGCTTTAATAGCTCGGCTGAACGGTGTGCAAACATATAAACGCACACGCATGGAGTAAATGTGTATTACTCACCATGTCGAGAGGTTTGAAGACGTGATGCACGAGCTCGTCTGAGGTAGGATTGGAGATGGCGGATTTTAACCGTGCCTATAAAACAAACAGTGCCAGTTAATGACAAATAACAATAATGTTACAAATAATTATATTTATAAATATTACCAATGATAATACCATCATTATTCATGGTATAATTATAAAATACATTTTATTTATTTATATCAGCAGTAAAGGCTATTATACTGTACATTCAGTATATTGTATAATATTGTTTATTAAAACATTTATTATTAAAAAGACAGTCTCTGTCTCATAAACAATAATGATAAAATATTCTATTGACAAATTATTTTTAATATATAATTGAAAGGATATGACTCACCAACAAGCTAAAACTGTATTTGAATTTCTGAAATGTGTTGATGAACTCTTTCTCAGACGGGGGTTTAGCTTTTGCTGTCAATAGATCCTCTTTAAAACACAAACGAACAACATCCATAAGGGTCATTATATTATTTACTGTCATTTTATCATCATTTATATACTGTTTTTCTGTGTTGTCAAAGCTCCTTGTGGGTTGTAACCGCATGGAAAGAAAGTGACCAGCACGTCAGAATTTCTCCTTTTGTGTTCACCAGATGAATGAAAGTCACAAGTTTGGATGAATGAAGGGAGAATTTGACTTCTTGTTATTATTGAAACAGAGCTGATAGCGTCTTTAACACGACACTTTCCCACCGGCTGATGTTTTGAGTGAACCAGAGACTGATAAAAGACCCAAACCTGCTGATAAGAGCTTGTCAAGGTGAGTTCACGTCAGTTGAGTATATTTTTGAGATATTAGTAGTTTAACATAATGGAAAGAGGCTGGTGTTTGAAATCTGGCCTGTCTTAAAGTGATCTTATGTTTAGTTTTTTCGGGTGTGATGTGACTCGTACCATCTGCACTTTTCTTCTGACTTCTCTTGTTTTTTTTGCTCCTTTGGTTGAGGATCATCTGAGCTTCTGCTGACTGCTGCAGCTTTCCCATGAACGCTTCCATGTCATCAAAACAATGATTGAGCAAGTCCTGAGCGAGAGAGAGAGAGAGAGAGATATAGGGCGTAAGGTCAGCTGAAGGTCAACAGTCTCATACACATACACTGACTCAACTCTACAACAATGTAAGTGTTTGTGTTTCAAAACAAGCTGCGCTTTAAGGTCAAAATGGTTGACAAATGTGTCCAAACGTCGACTAAATCTAACAAGAACTCATTTTGGAAATGTAAATCAATTAAATGTTTAAAAAAAGTTGAAGAGACTAAGGTTTTAGATTTTCTAAACAAAAGTGAGTGGCTCTCCATGCAAAACTCACTACCACAATGTTAAATCAGTGTGTGTGTTTGTCTGGCATGTTTTTATATCCCGGTGGGGACCTAAACCTGAATGCACACCAACACATGGGGACCAAAAATATAAAAATAACACACCCGCTTATAAATAGTACAGAACAATATTTAAAAAAAAAATCTAAAAATGCAAAAAGTTTTCTATGATCTTTAGGTTTAGGGATAGCAGATAAAATGCAGTTTGTACAGTATAAAAAACATTATGCCTATGGACTGTCCCCACGGAGATAGTAAATCAGATTTGTGTGTGCGCGTGTGGGTGTGTGCACATGTGTGTGTGCGTGTGCCTGTGTGTGTGTGTGCATAAGCGTGTGTGCGCGTGTGTGTGTGAGAGTGTGTGTGTGTGTACTCACCACCTCCACCTGAGCTTTGAGAAATGACTTATCAGGCTGACCATTCACCATTCCATTAGCTAGAAACCAGGAGAAGAAAATCTGTTTATAAATCTATTAGTAAGATATGATGAAATGGTTTTACACATCCGCACACTCACCTCTGATGCCCGGGTAAGGGGGTGGGGGGTGGTTTGAGGGCGGGTTTGGGGCTTGGCTGTATGGAGGGCTCGGAACTCCCGAAATATCCATAATGGATTCTACAAACCTGACAAACATATGTTTACATTAACACCAGTCATTCTGAATGCACAGAAACTATTATACAGCAGATTCAGAGTTACACACCTACCGTAAATTAATTCTAGGCAACAATCGCTCATTATTCTCGAGTTAAACAACATAAAAAATAATAAAAACACACAGAGGGAGTGTTTTCATCAGAACATGCTACTTAATATAAAACACTTTTACTTCTAGTTGGAAATAAGAAAATATTATATTTATTTTGATGTAATACAATTTCATGTTTTTAAATCCTATACATTTTATATTTTTTATACAATTATGCGAAATGATAATTACTAAAGACCATAACCCTCTCTAACAGGATTATTTCACTTGCTTTTGAAAGCATTTTATGCCATCTAACTAACTTCTGGAGTGAATTTTTTGTTTGAATGTAAGACCCCCTAAACAAAAACTCACACTCACTCATTCATAAAAAATCTAACCGTCAAGTTAAGAAAAATGTTTGGAATTTTGTTTGACATTGATCTGTCAATGAGCTCAGTGTGTCTCGCGCACACACACACACACACACACACACACACACACACACACACACGCACCCACGCACACGTTGAGCGTACAGACACAGGTAAAGAATACACACTGTACCTTACTGTAGATGTACTGTAGATGTCTTGTAGGTTTGTATACCTCCGTAAGAACAGCTCAACTCAAATGAATCTGTCTCTGTCTTACCCCCCTCTCTCTCTCTCTCTCTCTCTCTCTCTCTGTCCTCTCAGTCACGCCTTCTTAAGTTATGTAGAAACTGGTTGAACTGGTTTGTCTGCCAGTTAACAGGTTTCTCTCTGTCTGTCTGACTATCTGTGTTGTGGAAATCACAACAGCGCTCGGCTGGATCTCTACCTGTTCTCTCTTATTGTGTGATGTGACACAACTTGCTCGATGTCATCTCTGATGCACTCCGCCTGTAATGCACAAACAGGTACACGGTGACGTCATCGAAGAGGCGGGGTTTGACAACCACAACAGTATCACCTGAATCACAGCTGCGTCTGCTGTGAAGCTTGTTGTGCACTGACCGTTGTGCAGCTGAATAAATAAACGCTCGGTCTCTTCTGGGTGGAGCTCTGACAAACCAGCAGAAGAAGAGACGGATGACGGAGAGATGCAGAATATATGCAGTCACAGCGGAGAAGAGAGGACAGGGCAAACGTCTCCAAATCCTCATCAGAGATCAGACAGAAGACAAATCAACAGATCAAAACAAGATTCATTCAGCAAGGCAAAACTGTGAAGAAGGGATGCACAAATTGTTTTTATACACAAGCCCAAAAAGTCTTTGTACACATTTAAAAATGTCAGCATTGAATAAGAAATATAAAAGATGTCTGAAACAAATGATGCCAGTGTTTTTCTTACAACCAACATCACCGTTTTTACTGTGACTTTAAAAAAAGTTTAGTGGATGTGAGGTCTGTAGTTCACACAGGTGTCCGGAAGAGCGACCCCGTGTGTAGATCAGCATATTAAAGCCACAATATGGAACAATTGTGTTATGAAATATCCCAAAATCACTTGCACAGTGTGATATATTTCATGCAGTTGTGTACTTACTGTACATTATCCCACATGTTCCCAAGAATGTGCAAATCCAGTGAAATTCCTATTTAAAATAATGGCCCGTCCCTTGTCTCCCTTGTATTTGTCGCATATCAGTGACTTAATATCCGCTGCTCCGCACTACCCTCAGTTTCTGCTTGTAGATGCAACACGCAAATGCAGAAGTGGTTATACAGCATCTGGGACGCAGCATCTGTTGTTCTGTTATTATGGATCACGATTACTCTTTGGCGAGTAAAGGAAACCCAAAAAGTGTAAACGTAGGCCAAATGAGGCAAGCAGGCTTATGGACAAACGAAGAAATAAAACAAGGATTAATATCCTTTTTAATATGAATAAAAGCATTTTCTAAATGGAGAGAGCTTCGCGACCAATTTGGACTCGACAGAGACTCCGCTCTTGGATGTGTTTTAATAGACAGGTAAGCAGATTATTTGAATAGTTATGAATGCAGTTACCCTATGAAATACAGTATATGTCGCACAGAAATATGTAGCCAATAACGTTACTTGTAAATGCTGTGGGTTCGTTCCAATTTACTTTTTAAACGACGACTGTATGACTGTTTTAAACACGCAAAACTGTGTAGCATTACGCTACCAAATCAATTGACAAAGTCCAATATCAGTCGCGGGCTAACGTAGCATTGCATTCCACGTTTCTTGCAAGCTAATTCATTACGATGACATCAAATAAAATAAATTCATTACCTCGTCCGTGAACTTGATGGGCGATCTCCATACGCCTCTGGATGGTGAAAACGACAATTCCACTCTCCTAACGTCATTTAGCTTCGCCTTTTATTGTTGTTTCGAAAGTGAACCATCTAGCGGTCCAAATATTCCATATTGTGGCTTTAACTATTGAAATGTGTTTTGTATTCAACAATACATCAATTGTGTCATCCATTTTGTTTAAAAAGTGTACTTGTGCACTTTACAGTAAATGTCACTTGCTTTGATCTGATGCAAAGACGTTCGTATATTTCAAGTGTACAGTACAAATTCTTTTTGGGGTCTATTATCAGTCTATTATCATTAAGTAAAACTTTGAAAACATTTCTGTTGGTTAAAGTTAAAATGATGTACAGTAGGGCTGGAAATGATCTCAAAACTTAAACTAAATGAAAATGGAAAATGTTGCCTCGACAATAAACTGAAATAGGTTTAAGGTGAAGAACTAAACTAAAACGAAAATAAAAATATATTAACCTATACCAATATTAAAATAACTAAAATAATAAAACTACAAAAGCACATTTTAGAAACTAAATTGCTAAAAGGTCAACTTAAACGAGCATGTAAACTAAAAATAAAATGAATGAAACAACAAACAACTTTGTGAAAGTAACTGAAAATAAAATAATATCAGAGTGTTGTGCTCATCTGAAGGACTGGGTTTTGGACACTGCTGGGTTCTTCTGTGGTTGAAGTTCCTTTTATAGTTACAGAAAAAGTGCAATTAGTTGTATATTGTGTTGCGTGTCTACCTGGTTGTTTCTGTCTCTCAAGCTGACCCTGTCGGCTCTGATCTCCAGAATCACCTCAGCACTGGACAGCTGATAATGACCCAGAAGATCCTGAACCCGTGAAAGAGCCTCTTCAACGGTGTCCACACCCTCATCTCCAAGACAAAACTTCACCAGATGCTGGAGAGAGAAAAACATGTAGTGCACGACTTTGGAACTTGACTGAATCATGAAGCTGTTTTGTTCCAAAATGGTGGCGAGTGGTCGGAGAGGAAAAGTTGGTCAAAGAGGGTCTGGTGATGTTAACAACTAATAGTGTTCGTTTTCTACAATTTATTAGTAGCAGTACATTTTCTTTTCTCTGGAAGATCATGAAGTAAACTGGGTCACAGTTTGGATTTAAAGGGATACTTCACCCAAAAATGAAAGTTCTGTCATCATTTACTCACCTTTGAGTTGTTCCAAATCTGTATACATGTCTTTGTTCTGATGAACATGGAGAAAGATATTTGAAAGAATGCTTATAACCAAACAGATCTCGCCCCCATAGGGAGGCTCAGAGATGAGGTATTTTTGTATGCAAACCCGGAAGCGAGTTAGCATTTAAGGACTTCCGGTTCCATCGCTCCAATGTCTATGGGTTTTTTGAAAGGGTTTTTGGTAAATCGCCCAAAATAAGGTCTGTGTTAAACAAAACCTCTAAATATTTTCACGTTTTATTCTATGATATAAAACACACCAATTATAACCCGCTTGTGATTTTTTCAAGCCTTATTGTGTCTTAAAAATGGCAGATGCTAACAAGTTGCGAAAAGCGACTACTTTCTTTGGCGGGGACGTTAGACGTCATCGCGCATATAAAGCTCACAAATAATGCAACATGGGCACAGATATCTTAAAACGTAGGTGCGGATTCATTCACAGAGTAATTACTTACCAGTGAACACATTTTTAATAAAGTTTGAAAGGTGGTGGTGACGTTGATATCGAGCGACCTTAAGTGTAGTCTGTTTATAGCATCGTGTTAACTTTTTACTTACTTCTGACGATTGTATTTCGGCTTCAAATGTAACAAATGTTGTGTTAATTTGTAAAGATTATCTTGATAGACAAAACGTGTAATCATCATAAACCTTTGTTAATCACAGAGCTTATTTTTTGCGAGCTTCCAAAAGTCTGTGGGGAAAATGCATAGGCTTTAGGTCGAGGAACCAGCGCGGCGCTTACTTCCGGGTTAGCCTACAAAAATACGTCATCTCTGAGGTACTGGATTGACTCCCATAGCAGGAAAAATTACTTTATCATTTATTTTTGTTCTGTTAAAAATGTACAATGGAACAAACCTGCACACTATCAATCTTGCAAAAGTATCAAAAATGTATTTAAAATACAACGTTTCAGTCAATGGCCTTCATCACGTATACGGTCATGGGTCATTGATCGAAACGTTGTATTTAAATACATTTTTGATACTTTTGCAAGACTGATAGTGTGCGGGTTTGTTCCGTTGTTCCTGATCACTGACCATTTTTCTGTCTTTTTTCCGACGCACCTATTTCCTACTGGTGTGCGAGGGTGATCACTGATTGATTGTTCTATTAAACACAAAAGAAGATATTTTGAAGAATGTAGGACAGCAAAAAGCTCTGGGGCACTTTTGATACCATTGTATTTTTTCCTACTATGGGAGTCAATGGGGGGCAAAATCTGTCTGGTTATAAGCATTCTTTCAAATATCTTTCTCCATGTTCATCAGAACAAAGACATGTATACAGATTTGGAACAACTCGTAGGTGAGTTAATGATGACAGAATTTTCATTTTTGGGTGAAGTATCCCTTTAATGTGAACCAAACTGATGACTACCACACCGCACCTTTGTTTCGCCCTCACCTCACTGCCCTCACAAGATCATAAAGCATTTTACTGTCCTCCACACACCCAAATGACAGAATAAACTCAATCCCTCACAAACGTCAGCCGTAAACATGACTCACCTCTGTCAACAACATTCAGATTAATTATGGAATAAATTCTTGTTTTTCTTGTATAGTACATTTTGTATTTTGTACAAAATGCGTTTCCCAGCAGCGAAACGTATGGATGTTACCTCAAATCTTAACAATTTGTTAAGGATCGCTCTTTTAAAGTATTGGACTTGATGTAAAGATGTATTTATAGGAATTTTGGGCTAATCTATGTGTCATGGTATACAGAAGGGTTGTTAAAACTGCAGAGATGACTCACAGTGAGCAGATAGTGAGATATCACTCCCATCAGGACCACTGGCTGTCTCACACCTGCGGAACATCATCACATCATCAAACACAGAGATCTGTCTGAAGACCATGCTGTGTTTTAACACAAAAACCTACGTATCATTCAAACACCCGTCTAACTCTCTCTCCTGCTCGACCTGTCTTACTTCCTGCAACCTGAATTCCTCCAAGTTAAAAATTACCCAGGGTATTACACATCCTTGACTTTCACAATGACACACACACAGGTTTACCTGACACTTACAGTTTAGAAAAATTGCAGATTGCATTACATTTTTTATACTTACTAGCCAAACACTTTTGAAGTGAATTGAGAAAATTAAGCATACCAAATCAATTTAAAGCACTAGTTCCCCAGGACAAAATTCTGTCAATATTTACTCTCCCTTGTAATTCTAAACCAGTCGGACTTTCTGTTTTCTGATGTACAATAAAAAAGTGTTACGAGTGCTGTTCTTACACAGTGACCAGAGGCTGATCAGGGTCTAAAACACAAAACATCCCAATAAAGTCTCATAACAAAATAAAAGTCCTGTGACCGCTCATGTGAACTTCTGTTATGACGCTTTCATTGGGCTGTCTTGTGCTTTCCGAAGCTTAGGCCCCTGTCACTATATTTTCACATATCAGAAGAACAGTATGAATTTTATTTAATATTCAACAGAAGAGAAACACCTATGAGTGTTTGGAATGACATGAGGGTGTGTAGTGACAGAGGTTTAATTCTTAAGTAAACTATTCCTTCCAGGAAAATACCACCTGACAATAAACATCCGACTAAGACATTAAAAACATGAATTTATGATCAAAGCAATTCTTCTGTTCTGAAAACAAATTGTGTGTTGTTTTGGTTATCGTGTCAACTTTGGTGCAGTTTATGCACACAGTATAAATATATTGAATCACATAAGAATTGATTTTCTAACACTCACCGCGGTATTACACTCCTGATGCTGCATCTTCGTCTGACTTGTGTTTAGGAGGTGAGATGTATTTTGATAGCGTGTAACCGCCCTGACATTCTTTACCACCAGATAACAGAAAACAAGAGGGTTATCTGAGATACAAAAATGTCTGAAAAGAATTAGACCGTACGTGAACTGTGTCTCTATTATCAACTGTATTATATTTGTTAATACACTGTAAAACTTCTGCCAGTAACTAACGGTAGATTTGATTACTACTTCATATTTTCCTTTAAACTTTACTTTAATCAAAACTAAAACACTTTGACTTTTGAGATTCAAAAGTGACTGGTCTCATTACTGCCACTTCACTGCAAAAAATGACATTCTTCCTGAGCATTTTTGTTTTCTTTACCAGTAGAAGTATTTAAAACTTCTTACGATACATTTACATAACAAGAAAAGTGACCTAAGATATCTAGTCTTGTTTTATGAAAGACAATATAAGAACTAGGCAAGTTTATGTTTAAAACAAAATTGGAAATTAAATCTACAGTAAGTTACTGGCAAACCTACTGCAAAATTACAACAAGTTTTACAGTGTACATGTACATTCAAGTTTGCTGTTTTACACGTCACACGTTTTTAAAATGAGAACTAGAAACTTCATTTCCTGCATTGCTTTCTTTTTTCAATCTACCTTATTGTTTACTAAATCTGCATTTCACAGAATTTAACAAAATGTCCCAGACTTGTTTATATCACTTACCCTTATTGCTGATTCACACAGCTAGGTCGAATTGTCTTGTAGAGGTCATGTCACTTTCAGTGCAAACATCACTGATCTTTATATGAGGTACTTGATCTAATACAAAGTATATCTGTGCATGCATGTAATTTGCAGTAAGCATAGGCCTATGTCTCGGATTTTTACCATTAATAATATAATTTGAACTGGAGTTGAATACAATACACAACAAATAGCCTAGGCCTAGTAAAAATGTCTCTTAACACTACACTGCATTCTTGAATTTAAGCTCATAACTGCATAATCACTGTGATATACAGATTAGTTTATGTACTAATTTGCAAGCAGGACATTTGTTGCTCCCTAATGTAATACCCACATGTATTTATATAAATAAAGAGCTAATTAAAGAACCAATAACGTGTAAGGTCTGTGCAAGGTTGAACAAGTAGCCTAGTTGTATCACACTGTGTGGAAAAATGTTTACAACAGATGAAGAGTTTGGTTCCAAAACTCCATGTTTAATACGGAGTTATCTCATTTTGGAACCAAACTCTTCAGATGATTTCCTAAAACGTATGGCGGCGCGGTGGCTTTGATGTCATGACGTCATGAGCAATCCTAGCCTTTTCGAAATTGAACAGAGGATCAAAAAACTAACCAGGAGACATTTTGGGCGGGGTTTAATTTCGCACCTCCCAGTGGGCGGGTCTTTATTGGTTGATTGACAGCAGAAACGAGGAGCGCTCAACGTGGCAAAACAAAGCGCATGAACTTTTATCTGAGGACAACTGGAACTGTGGTGTCCGATGTGGAGGATTTATCTCAAGGCTACTCTGGCACGTTTTTTTTGGCGTGTTTTTGGTCATGATATTTAAAAGTTTAGGATGGGTTTTATTTGTATGACTGATCTTTGCAATACAAGGAGAAAGAGCGACACGCAGCTGCTACAATATCACCTGTATAAGAAAGGTACGTTAATGGTTATTTGTTGTTTATATCACTATTCATTCGTTATTATTAAGTGATATGACATTTCCATAGCAACAGTAGCTTTCGAATCACACAGTTTACAAAAAATACAATCACAAAACACAACATATTATTATCATATTTTATATACAAGTGGTACATTGATTTCAACAGAAAATATTTAACTTTAAAGCGTTTATAAAGAATAAATAAAAAGTAAGATTTTGTGACCCGGTCCAGTTGAGTGACTTTGACTGTTAAATAAAATCCCAACACAGTGTGTGCAGAGAGCGCCGCCAGCTGGTTACATTTAAAACCACTGAAATACCGCTGTGGAATTGCATCAGATTTACACGGAACAAAAGCAGGCGACTACATCATCCAAGTACACCTGGCTGCAGTACGGGGCGGTGCTACATATGGGGGAGGAGCTCCACATGGAGCTCCGCCCTCGACACGTCCCATTGGTTAGCAGGCGGGGTTATTGTTAAATACGGCCTTCATGTGTCGCTCTGCCCATAACTCTTCCCATTGCTCAAAAGGAAATGACGTTAAACCAGGAACTGAGGTTAAAAACGTTGTTCGACTTAATGCGGTGCCGTTCAAACCTATTGTAATATAAACTCTGTATTTATTTATTAATATAAATAGTATGATTAAAAACTTAATACAATGAAAGTTACTTCAGGGGAAGCGTTTCATTCATTTGTAAGTTTGTAAGCAAGAGTCTTTCTACTACTTGTAGGTTGATTTTGATTCTGATTTTGGCTTGTCCTTTGCGAAAACTACCATAACTTTTAATAAGTGTAGTGACTGTT
Organism: Triplophysa rosa; assembly: GCF_024868665.1. Lineage (NCBI taxonomy): Eukaryota > Metazoa > Chordata > Actinopteri > Cypriniformes > Nemacheilidae > Triplophysa > Triplophysa rosa. The sequence continues at coordinate 1,794,687 of NC_079912.1, read as the reverse complement.
TAGGGTGTATTGATAATTGTTTTTATAACGATGGTTTTACTACACATATTATGGTTACCGTAGCAGTTTGTGGTGTTTTACAAAGTCTTTGTTTACAGTTTGTTTCTCATTTTTCATTTAACAAAGTATGTCATTGTCTATGTATTTATTTACCGTCCTTTACTTGTTCTTATTTAATATTTTTATCATTATTAAAATTAATTTATAATTTATTATCCTACTTTTTTCTATTACTGTTATTTAATCCAGGGATTTTCAAACTGTGATCCGGGGCCCTCCAGAATGTTCTAAGACAACATTTTAGAGAAATATAAAGATAAAAGAAAAATGACAAAAGTCTACTGAACATTATTACTGTTTCATATAAATATGTTAATTTTTATTTCTAAGTTAAGAAAGAACATTTCTAAGAAAACAGTCCAAAAACATTGTTTCTCTTTAGGTTTATACATCCATAATTTTAATAGCCAATTAGTGTGTTGCCTTTACAATCATGCTTATTAGTTAAATAATAACAATAGCTTCAATGTTCCTTGTCTATAAAAAACAAGCAAACACAATTACTGAATTACATCATTCACTTTATTTCAATTACAACAAATGATTAAAATGTATACGAATATAGCAGGATTAAAAAAAATACTACAACATAAGCATATATAACCAACATAAAATTACAACGATAAACAACTTGCATTACATTTACGTGTGTGTAAATATGTGTCTACACGTACAATTACTGGCAAGTAAAACAGCTGTCTGGCATTGTCAAACAAGCAATTTATCCATTAATAACATATATTTCCGACAGGGCAGAATGTGGTATTTAGCCGTTTTTGAAGCAAACTGCTATGTATAAAAAAACGTTCACTTCAACATCACAAGTTAATGATGTGGCATTTAGAGGGTTTTGCATCTGTACTATTCAATTGTTTATCAATGACAATCAAGTTCATTAAACGTGGGGATTAAACCTTATAAAAAAACTGCCCAAATACAGACCGTGTACTCACACTCACCGTGATGCTAGACATAGCAGAAGTGACACATACTGAGGAATCGACGTCATTACTTGTGTTTACCACTAACCAATGAGACGCGTAGGGAGGAGCTCCGCCCACATATGTAGCACCGCCCCGTACTGCAACCTGCAGCCAGGACCTCCTCACATCATCTGACAAACCAGGAAAAATATTCAGAATGGCAAAGGAGTGCGGAAGTACTGATATAAAAATGAATCATTGTACATAATACGAACAGTTTTAAAATACATAAATGCAACAGAAAATTGATACTTCACTTGAGCAGTGAAGCAAGTGATAAGAGTTATTTAAATCATGAAATATTTTGCATGGAAATAACTCATAGTTATAGCTTAAGATTGCAGAGAGGAACAACTTTTAAATCATTATAGAAATATATATTCATTTTGTATATTCAATTATCTTTTTTAACATTGTATTAACGACTTTTTTATTTAATTGTGCCCATTTCGTATTTTTTTACAATAGAAATAGACGTCACTCAATCACGTGGTCTGTGTAGTGGGTGGGGTCATGTAAATGACGGAACTGTTGCGTCTATGGGGCTGTTGCGCGGGTGATGAATGAGACACGTGAAGATATCCCACCCGAAAATAACCAAATTACATGCGTTACACAGCGCCAAAATATATGAAATATAAATATAGGATCTCTCCGGTTTGCTAGAGAAAATTGTGTCGTGATTTATCTCGAAGAAGAACTAAGCGCGCGCGTCACTGACAGCAGGGCGCGCCATTAATCTTCAGCACGTGTAAATGTGTCCGAAACAATAAAAGACGGACAAATCAGCAGCGGTAAGATTCTATTTCCTTATGTCATTTAATAATAAAAACCTTCCTTTACGATTTATACATCGTTTTTAGATTATATTTTTTGAGGATTGGATATTAGTGTATTATTACTCCAGAAATGGATACAATACAATAGAAATAAAAAGAGGAAACGTGCAGTATTTCAACTGAATTCTTAATTTCTTTAAAACTATTATTGTTATATAAGATGAACTTATGAACCATACAAATATTTGTTCATTGTTGAGCATCTGACAAGTGGAAGTTAGTGTTTCTTGTTGACGGAAGTATTACGTTTCTTCGGACGCACGTGCGCCTGACCTCCAGTTAGTGATAATTCACCCAAAAATGAAACTTCTGTCATCATTTACTCACCTGATGAACACAGAGAAAGATATTTGGAATAATGCTTATAACCAAACAGATCTCGACACCCATAGTAGGAAAAATTACTTTATAATTTATTTTGTATCCCTTTATCTTCTTGTATCCTATCTATCTTCCGGTTTGTGTTTGGCTAGTGTCTAATAATATATAACTATTTATATTTAATTTATGTTAATATTAATTTATAATATTATTTTATTGTATAATAATTGTACTAAACAAACGATTTGTTGAATTTAGTTTTATTAAATAAACAATTTGCTGAGTGGGTCCTGCAGTCGCATTTAAGGAAACCGTATGGTACACCGACATCTAGCGGTTGATCTTGGTATCGCAGTCTAAATTCAAAATGTTGGAGAGTATAGCCAAGTAACGCTTCTCGGTTTCTTTTGATTGTTATCAGAAATAATCTACAGGCGCTCTATTGTTTGTGAATGTGTACGGGAAGTTAAGACGGGGTCACAAATGTGACGTTTGTTTATGTTTGCAGTCAAAGGTTTGAACACTTGATTCTAACAAAAATCGCTTTCGATTCAATGAAAAATAATTAACAAAGGTGAATTATAAGAACAGTGCAGTGGCTTTTCAAGTAAAACTCGTGTGTCTCTTATTTTATCTCAGATGATGTCAGAGAAGCCTCCGTTACCTGCCAATGACCAGCTGGAGGAGGCTGACCCTGGCTCCGGGGCTGAGCAGGGTGTTGCCGTGGAGATGGCCAGAGATGGCTGGGACAGTAAAGTGGAATATTTCCTTGCTCAGGTGGGATTCAGCGTGGGCTTAGGAAATGTTTGGAGGTTCCCGTACCTCTGTCATCAGAATGGAGGAGGTGAGTGGACCTACACCTTCTGTTTGTGATTTCAGCTGCATCTATTTACTGACACATTTACTTCTTGTCTCAGGAGCATTCATCCTGCTCTATGTGGTGTTGATGGGTTTGATTGGCGTGCCGTTGTTTTTTCTGGAGTTGGCTGCAGGTCAGAGCATCAGACAGGGCAGTATCGGCGTCTGGAGACACATTTCTCCGAAGCTTGTTGGCATCGGATACGCCAGCTGTGTGGTGAGATGCCTTGTGTTTCTGCTGATTCACAGCGATTTTTACAAAAAAAACTACGATCCTAATATACGCTGTTCTGTGTTATTTCGCAGGTGTGTTCCTTTGTGGCGCTGTACTACAATGTAATCATTGGCTGGAGTATTTTTTACCTTGGAAATTCCTTCCGGTATCCTTTACCCTGGGAAAACTGCCCGACAGAAGGAAACAGCACCGGTATGAATTGCGTTTGTGATGCGATGAATTGTAATGAGTTATGAGCAGAGATTGGCAATGTGAGGATGGATATGTTTACGGAGATGCTTTTGTTGTTTTCTTCATTATTAGCGAAGGTGAAGGAATGTGAAGACAGTTCACCCACGTCATATTTCTGGTACCGTAAGGCTCTGGATATCACTGATTCTATCGATGAAACGGGCGAGTTGAACCTCATCATCACCGGCTGCCTGCTGGCCGCTTGGGTCATTGTTTGTCTGGCCATGTACAAAGGCATTAAATCCACCGGCAAGGTACTGAGTGTGTGTATATGTGTGTCATGTGAATACTGCGAGACAGAATAACATTGATATTCATTATATATATATATCATGATTTGGTTGTGTGCAGGTGATGTATTTCTCCTCCGTGTTTCCGTACGTGGTACTCCTGTGTTTCCTGATCAGAGGGGCGATGCTGGACGGGGCATCAGAGGGCGTTAAATACATGTTTTACCCCAAGGTACGTACGTGCACACACACATGAGCACAAACTAAATTAAGCGTCTTACAAATACGGGTTCAGTGTTATTCATGTTGGCTTGAACCATCTTTCAGCTGGAGATCTTGAAGGACGTTCAGGTGTGGCGTCAGGCGGCGACTCAAGTCTTTTTTGCTCTGGGTTTGGGCTTCGGTTCCGTGATCGCGTACTCGTCCTACAACCCGCGGAACAACAACTGCCACCGTGACGCCTTCACAGTGTCCGGCGTCAACTTCATGACGTCTGTTCTGGCCACGCTGGTCGTGTTCGCCGTGCTGGGCTTTAGAGCTAAAACCATCGCCACAGACTGTGCCAAACGGTCAGTATGCAAAACAGTAAATGCTTTTAATATGTTTTTAGTAATGAAATTGGTTTGTAATTTAAAGCATGCACAACAGTGGCATATGTGAAGCAGTTGTAAAACAGCTGATACACATACTGATGATAGCTTCACAAGATTTAAAATGAACACATGTTTGTATGTTTCAGTAATCTGAAGTCCGTGTCTGAGGCGATGCCCAACTTCTCTTTCTCTCACCTCATCAATGCATCAGATGTACTGAATGAATATGAAAACTGGTACAGAGTTGAGGGTCACCAGCTCAATCTTACTGGTTTGAAGATCGACGATTGCAGCCTGGAGGAAGAAATGAAGAAGGTACAAACTGATGAATGTTACAAATAGAACTAGATTTGTATTTTTTCCCAAAGAAATATAAGTGTGTCACGGTCATTTAGAAATGTTTAATATACATCCTATGTGGAACCGGATTTTGTGCCAATGAGATGTTGATGTGGGCGGAGTCACCCAGTGATTTTGTATGATAGCATGCCTGAGATTTTATGATGGCAAACTTGTTTAGGACATTGTCTAACTCTCGGTTTCTCTTCAGGGCGCTGAGGGAACTGGTCTAGCGTTTATCGCCTTCACTGAAGCGATGACCTTGTTTCCCGGCAGTCCGTTCTGGTCGGCTCTTTTCTTCCTAATGCTGCTCAATCTGGGTTTGTCCACCATGTTTGGCACGATGGCTGGGATTCTGACTCCGTTAACGGACACTTTTAAGACGCTACGCAAACACAAGCTGCTTTTTACAAGTAACTATTCTTTTGTTCTTCTGTTCAGTTCTTTGATATTGTTACGCAAGATGTTTACTAAAGCACATTGAGTCCGAAATTTGCGTCCGAAATTTCCGCATGTTAAAAAATAAATACGACCTCACGTTGTGTCAATCACATTTACACTCTGCCTCCGATATTTTCGTCCATCATAAAAAATTCGGACCGGGTTCGATTTTCTGCGTTTTTCGCATCCGTCAAGCATTTTGAGTGGCCTTTTTTAACAATTCAGAGACGCCGTACGAACAAGAGCCAAATACAAAAAAACGCATACGAAAATTTCGGACTGTATGTGCAAAGACCTTTACCCTTGATAACACACTGTAACAAACTGTTGTTTCGCCCGACCTTTTTATAGTTCTTTTACAATTCTGTGGTGCTAATTATTGTGGTATTATTTATTTTCATGTAGCATCAATGTTTTAGAGTACGTTTACACGATAAAAACCGGAAACGTTTTGCGTTTTTGAAAATCTGCATTTACATGGATCTGGGAAAACAAATAAAAACAATGTATTATGCATGCCAGGCCAGTGGATGGCGCTGTTGCGGTATAAACAGAACCCTACTTGCTTGTGCACTTCCGCATACACTGTTTTAATCTAAAAAGCTCTTAATACACATTTTTTCGGTGTGTATGTGTGTTTATAGTAGTGTGCATATAAATACTATGTCTTTATATTGCTGGTTGTAGTGGTGCAGTAAATCTACTTTTTGCTGGAGAACTGATAATCAGTAAATGTTGAGCTTATATCATTAATAAGATATGTCGGTATATTGCAAATTAACAAAAACTACAAATTTTCACATATTTCAACTAAAAAAAAAAAAATCCAATTGTCGCTGTTAGAAAATTCTAGAAATGTAGAGTACAGGGAAGGTGCGATGATGGGTGACTACTAGGCATGTAACTATTAAAATGTAAAAAACAGGTTATACCTCGGTATAAAGTCCACTGTACGATATTTATTGCTATATTAAAAAAGACAAATGATGACTTGGAAACGTGCCATAAGCTTCCTCTTTTCTTTATCCTCTAATCATAACTGTTGCTTAGAGGTATGAGTTATAGTATGAGTTGGGTCAAATGACCTAAAAATCCCTTTTATAAAATAAAATAATTGCACCAGATCAGTGGTTGGGAACCTATGGCTCGCGAGCCACACGTGGCTCTTTTCAAAAATCATGTGGCTCGCCAGGTATCTTACACATTTGATCGTAAAAAACATCGTAATATATATGAATATTTCAGGTTGTCCTGGCCAATACATGCATGCAGTGCTATGCGCAAGCCGCGTCACGACACTAATCAATGGCAAACAACGTTTCTATGGTAACCTCTCGTGCCGACAGCCCAGCATCATATCAAAAGCCAACAGGCTCCCAATTCGCATACTTTTTACCCAGAGCGTGAGGTCTTAGAAGAGCGAGCGTCATTCTTTTATTGAAAGTTACGGCTGTCTGTGGCGAATGATACAGAACTTGTTGCCACGCTACGTAATCACATGTAAAAAGTTTTAAAAACACATGGAAGCAAACTGCGACGCGTCAGTATGGATGCGCTGTGTTTAGCTCCTCATTTCTGTGAGAGGTGAGCAGTCTTTCTCGCATATGAAGTCCATACAGCTGTCAAGGTTGACCACCTACGAACCGAACTACAAAGCTTTTAGCAAGACGCTAGTTATGTTCGCTTTTATGATGAGGTGTTGCGCAGACCGATCGGCGTATGACATCAAAGTGCCGTGAGAGCAGAGCTCAGTGTGCTTTCGAAACGCGGTACTCTGATGTCAAACATTCGCCGATCATGTAGCATTTCAAGTCAAACATTGCAATGCAAAGTCAGAAGACACATATGCAGTATTTTGTGAGTTGATATGAACTAAGTACTATGAACGTGCACTTTTTAAAAATGTTGTATGTTAGATATAATGAAGTTTAATTGAATGGAGGCCTAATATAAACCTGTAAGTTGTTTATAAGTCATGGAAATAGGCCCAGATGTATGCACTGTTTCGTTTGTTTCACTGTTTTTGCCTTGTCTGTGGACATGTTCTCTTTTCGAAAGCAAAGAACAATTGATCCCCACAGGGACCATAAGTGAGACTGTGGACATAAATCAAGTTACTAGTATTGAAGACATTGAAAGATTGTTATAGTTTTGCAAAAATAAATGAACCAAAACTGGAAAAATGGCTCTTTGGTTAAAAAAGGTTCCCGACCCCTGCACCAGATGGACCTTGCCAAAGGTAACATCTATTTTTTTTCTAACATTCTCTAAGTTAGGCCCAGAAGACCTATCGTTTCATACAGTCATGTGACCACCGTAATATTGAGTCCATTTTGCTATTGCGATAACACGGTATCGATAATAATGTTTAGTGATGCACTGAATTTTCGGCTGAAAATGCCTCTCCCTTCAGGGCTCGCACTCACTCCAGCTGTTATCAAAGGATGATCATGTAAGCCAACTCTGTTGTTTTCATTAAATTGATTGTGCACCATATAGAAACTTCTTGTATTAGCAAGAGCTGCCGAGTTTGACCATAACTTGACTACTGTTATGCATATAGTAATTCTAGAACTACAATGTTTAGATGTTTGGTAAAAAAAGTTATATTTGAGTGTGTTGCAATGGCCAAGGAAGAATAATATATCTAGAATTTTTTTAAATATGTTCTTTTTTTGTGATAGTATATAAAAAATATTTTTAAACGTTTTTGAAAGTCATTTTCGGTTTTCGGCCAAGTGCATCCTGAACGTTTGGTATCGGTTTTGGCCCTGAATTTACATTTCAGTGCATCACTTATGTTGTTACATCCCTAGTGACTACATCTGGAACTTGGCTTGTGAGGACAGTATTAGTCATAAAAGACTAAAACGATCAAATGTACACTTCTGAAGTTTGGGCCGACTTATTTTTAGGAACTGTTATGTTAAACTGTTGTTTTGAGCTCAGTGTTATCCCAGTACCTTGTCATTTCTATACATGTATAAATGTGTGAAAAGTACAATCGATGGTAATAAAAAAAAATCGCATTCAGCATATTAAACTTCATAAAGAAACAGTAAAAATGAATGCGAAACACAACTTTTTGAAACAAACATTTTTCAAATAACTTGATGTTTAAAATTGTATCCACTAGAGTTTTCTGATTGGTCTGTTTAATGTGCCTTGAGTTTGTTTGGTATCATTTTGGCCTTTCTGATTGGTTGTTTTCTCTCTCTCTCTCTCTCTCTCTCGCTCTCTCTCGCTCTCTCTCTCTCTCTCTCTCTCTCTCTCTCTCTCTCTCTCTCTATCTCGAGCAAACCGCCTCAGTTTCGCTCATGTGCAGCAGTCTCTCTCCTCTGTCGTCTCACTCTATAACCTCTACTCTCTCTCTCTCTCTCTCTCTCTCTCTCTCTCTCTCTCTCTCTCTCTCACAGTGTGCAGCTGTGCGGTGGGCTTTCTGATCGGTCTGATGTTCACTCAGCGCTGTGGAAACTACTTTGTGTTAATGTTTGATGACTATTCTGCCACGCTTCCCCTCATCATCGTCGTCATCTTTCAGACCCTCAGTGTGGCGTGGGTTTATGGTGCAGACAGGTACATCACACTCTTGAGTGTTTGAGTAATATATAAGGGACGTGTGACGTATGAGCAGTAGTGGTGAAAATGACCTGCAGTGCCCGTATGAGTGGTGTTATCGGATTTAGCAGTTATCTGGGATAACAAACCTTGGAATGATGCAACTGACCAATGAGAATCAAGTGTTTTAGAACGCTGTGTAATAACTTTAGAGAATATACACTAGCAGTCAAAAGTGTAGACATCTGCTTTATCTTTATTATGTCTAGTATTCACAGTTTAGAAAAAGAAAACTGTATTAAACACAAAAGGGAATTATTTATTATGACCATTATGTAGTGGGCAAAAATAAGTGTGTCTGCACATTTGACTAATAGTGTCTTTATGGGTATATAACAGATGTTGATTTTTAGATTTTTAGAGGACCTGAAGCAGATGTTGGGCCATCCGGTTCCAGTGGTGTACAAGTATCTTTGGAAGTATGTGTGTCCGGTTGCTATGCTGGGTCTTTTGGGTGCCAGTCTACTGAAGATGGTCTTACAGCGGCCCACGTACACAACCTGGAATAAAAAAAAGGTAAATTCACACAATGCACATCTTCACTTCAATCTCTGTACATTGAATTGATGCTAAATTAAATCTGTCTCAGGCATCTGAGATACATCTCCCCTATCCGGATTGGGCGCTTGCTGTCATGGCAATTCTCATCATTGTTGCATCACTTCCTGTTCCTATTGGATACCTACATGCTGTTGTTCTCGAACGGCTCGGTCGGTCCCCTTCAGATCCTGAGGCAGGGTATGTGCCCTGTGCCACCACAGACATGGACCTCATCCCGCTCGGTACGAATTCATCTCCCCGGTTACCTGGGGAAAACGCTGAGTTTCTTCTTCAAAACGGCCATGTGGAATCTATGGTATCCAGTGTGTTATGAAACCAACATCAGAGTTTACAAACATCTGCGATGGATCATTTGAATGAAAAGTATGGGGACCAAGATTTTATTTTGATGCTTGTTGTTCAAAACAGACATTTTGCTTGTACATACGTGAACATGGGAACAAAAAATATTCAAAGGAAGAGTTCACCGTTGAAAAATGTAAGTTTCGTCACCCTGGTTGTGCATTCAGATCTCAAGTGTTTTTAAAATCCGACACGTCCATAAAACTCGACATACAAAAATAGTGCCTATATTTTTGGTGACAGAATTTTCATTTTCTGAGGTAAATCTACAGTAACGGTACTGCTGGGCTTTAACTGCTTCTGTTGGGTCCAAATGAACATTTAAACAACTTGACAACAATGAAACACTTTCATTACCTTTGACTACAACTGATGGTCCTGCTTTAGTGGTCTGATCTCGGTTGAGTAAGTGTTGTATGGTGGCAGATCTCATCAGGGTTATTATGAATTTGCATTTATGCATTTTGGCAGACATTTTTATCCAATGCCATGTACATTGCAGGATGCACTCTTTTAATCAATTTGTGACTTGAAACTAAGAGACAAAGTACTGGCTGTTTCATTATAATTTATCTGAAGTCTACAGTGTCCTTATTTAAATGAGTTTGTAATTTAAACATAAGTTATTGTCCTTTAAATGTAAAGGTTCATTTTTGAAAAATCCTTTAGACCTATTGAACAATCACCTTTAACTGTACTGAGACTCAGTAACATGAGTCTCTAACATCAGAGCTCAGATCACAAACTACAAACTCTTTTCAAAGTGCTTCTCATGGCAGATATGAAGAAATGTCTGCGGTAATATATATAACAGAAGAAAACTCAATCTTTTGCACTAGTTTTTAGTTCAGGGGTGAAGTAGGACCTGGAAGTTTCTCTGTGACATTTCCTCATGTTTGGGTTTTTAAAACTTATATAGTTTTTTTTTCCCCTGTAAGTAACATTTTAAAATTGGTCTTTGGTTTTGCAGCCATGCAAACTTTTTAAATGATTTTTTTTTTTAAGTAATTCCAGTTTTATAAACGTTTGTAAATAATGCATTTCACTTTTGATATTTAAGAAGTATTTTTATGCAAACTGTTTTACGGGGTCAGTTTTACTTTGTACAAAATGTTTGTTGACCTGCTGGTGAAAGCTGTTTTTTAAACAGTTCCTTGTTATTAGCCCTGAAATATCTCCCAACATGTGTCTCACAGAGATCTCATCTGACCTATAGGCCAGACAGATTTATGGCTTGTAGTCATTGTCAACTAATATGACCTTTGCCTCTCACAGGGGTTTGATGGCTTTTCTCTGTCGCCGTTCAGTAGGTTGAACTCATTTTGTATAGTTTGTTCTGCTGAGTTCATATATTTCAACTGGAGAACTAGCAGAAGGTTTTTTTTGGATGTTCATGTCTGACAACAACGTTTTAATATGTAAGGGATAATGTACAGGCAGCCGGTTGATATGCAGAAATAAGCCTCGAAGCGGAGGGTCTTGTATCACACTGAAGGGGCTTATCTCTCGTTAACAGCCGGCTGCTTGTACATTATCCCTCTTAATTACACGGCTACTTGCCACATGAGAAAAAAATAGACTTGAAATGTGAATTTGAAATATTTTATTAGCTCATTTTTACCGAATGCAGACCTTCCGCGAGGAAAAGCCGTTTACTTTCGGTTTTAAAATAAGAAACGACGTTCAAATGTCACGAACAGGCAATTTGGTTTTAATCATTTGTAAATATAATGTCATATGTTATTAAAAGACATATTTAATTTGTCAAAAACCTGTCGAAATGATTTGATGCATCCGTGTTACCGTGTGTTAGTTTTGAGAGGTTGTTATCTGGGAATAACGAACCTGCAAATGTGAACCTGGCCAATCAGAATCAAGCGTTCCAGCGAGCCGTGTAATAATTGTAACTGTTACACACTACTGTTTATTTTTAGTATTTCTTTATGCCTGTCTTTTTTGCTTTTAATACGACATGTGTGCTTTCTCCTTTTTGTGTAGGTTTAAATATATGATCACATGCAAACAAATCGTGAGGTGTGTTGGTTTTGTCTTGTGATCTTTATAGAGCTAACTCACATGAGCACAAAAAAACGTTATGTTGGATCCTCATTAAACAATCACCAACATTAAAAATGTCTTTGTGTTGACTGAAACAGACATCAAAAGTTTCCTCTGGGTGGCGTTACACGCGGCTGCGCTTGTCTGTAACCCCAAAGTAAAGCGACGAAGAAGAAAAGGTTTTTAATGAGTAAAAATTTGCATTTGGAATGGGGTTTAACCATTGTTTTTTTTTAACGCGTATGGTCTTGTTTTGTATTATGCCTTGTACTCCTTAAACTACTGAAAATAATATACAGCTGTAGACGATAAAGCTTTTATAATGATAGCCTATAGTAATGTAAACATGATTTGTTAGTACACTGTGCAGTGAGTGTAAACAAACAAGGTTCGAGTCCTGAAGTCAGGAGTTCGTGAGACCGCGCGTGTGGGGTCAGTGTACAGTAAAAAAATGACACGCGAAGATGGCGAACCACAAAGGCCTCTGTTAATATACAAACCGGACTTATGCGTAGACTGTGGACGCCAGACATTGTAGTTTGTCAAAATTCTTAGAATGACGTTTTGCTAATTAAAGTTTTCACAATTAAAGTTGTTTTTATGTAGCGTTCATCCTGCGTTTAGAGCTGGTTTCAGAGAGAGATGGATGACAGACACTAGACATTGCATGTGTGTGTTCCCAATGGTCCTGAGACTTTGGTTGTCATGGTATGAAGCTCCACCCTGGAAAGAGAGAATCCACAAACAAAAGTGATGCTCAACTGAGCCGAAAGACACAATCCACAGGAGAAAGAGACTTAAAGAAGAAACCCAGCTAAAGGTACGTGATAAAGAATATGATGTCAGTGATGTATCATTTGTGGAGCAATCTTATATCCTAAGTATATATATATGTAGTTCAGGTTGGATGGCTTTGAATCTTGTAGTTTAAGTTAGTAATTCATAAATCTAAAAACTGCACAAAACAACTGCATACAACCTGTTGAAATTGTGTTGTCCTGTGGTCCAGCTCTGAACTGTTGTGTGTTTTGTTCTGGTGAAAGAATCGTGTCAATTTATTCAACTACATAACCACATTATGTTGCTGAAGGTGAATTTAGATAATGACTCCACTTTTTACAGTTTAACTGATAAAGTGGCCCTATTATATCCAATTTTACCACATTTAAGAGCTTATGCCCAGTTGACATTAGCATGATGTATTCCAGAGTAGTGTAACGTTGTTCATTTCATATTTAACTTAAGATAATGCATATATAGTTCATAAATGGTTTGTAGGCTTTGTTTAAGCAGAAGTTATTCATAGGATGATGTAAAGATTGATACGGTTCACTTCATGGCCACTTGAGGGCAGACAAATCTTTTCTCATCTGTGCTCCATCATTGTATGTCTATATCTGCTCAGTAATGGATTAGTTATTAGAGTACAGTAAGTTTAGTAGGGATATAAATGTCTGTTTGCAGTATGCTTAAGTGCATTCTGTTGGCGGTGTGTGTGAGCGTGTGTTCGGGTCAGAATTCCATCAACACTGACCCAGCAGAGGAAACTGAACTGACGTCAGAACACAGTCATGTCACAGTAAAACAAACCTGTAAGTGTCACTCCTACACACACAAACTTCCGTTATATTTTGGGCTGTTTATATCATATTTTCATATTTTGATGTGTGTGTTTAATTGTGACAGATGTTCATTTGTCTAAGGACAACAACAAGCTGGGTGTGTTCATCGCGGCTGCGGCGGGGACCCTGACCCTCATGGCTGTGATTTACTGCATCTACAACCAGTTCTACACAAAAAACATTTACGCACACACACAGTTACACGAGTCAGGTACGCACACACACGCACACAAACCTGTGCACGTGCACGGACACACACACTTTCATTAATGAATCTGGAATTAAGGTGCAAATTGCAAAGCAAATAATTTGGCTAAGTTTTGGAGATAGTGGGAGATAGTGGATCTACTGTATATATTCATCTAAATATTTTAACTGAAAATTAAATTTCTGGCAACGTTTTCCAAACCCACGTGACTTTCTTTGTGTGTGAAATAGGAGCTCTCTTTTATGAGACTGCTGTTTTCAATAAATCTGTTCACAAAACCGGTCCGAACGACTCATTCACAAATCAGACTGAAGTGAGATTCTATATGACAGACATGTTCAACTGATTTTGGATCGAAATGTATGCTTTTGTGTTCCACAGGAGAAAGAAATGACAGTTTAAGAATTGTAAACACACGACTTTCATTTGTGTGTGGATTTGTAATGGTACCATCACACATGAGAATGAAGTAATGTGGCTCCGTTTTTGTCAGATATCGCTCTGGATCTCAGCAGCTCCTCGTCCTCTGTGTTTTCTGGCTATGTGACGGACGGGTGGATGCAGCAGAGGATGGAGAAGGGAGGAGGAGGAAGCTACGGCTCTCTCTCTGACACTCCTTCAATAATCACCCTGCCTCCTCCTCTGTCGCCTCCTCAGAGAGCTTCTCCATTTCACTCACTCTCTCTGTCCAGACCTCCTCCCCTGAGAACCATCTCGGCCCAAGACCTGGAGAAGAGCTTCCTGTGAGATCATCTCTGTGTGTGTGTGTGTGCGCGACGTGGGTTTCGATTCACAGCGGTATGCAACATCAGTGTGTTTTATGAATGTGTGAGAAGAGAGTCTTATTCTATTTTACTGACTTGGCATGTCTGTTTTTTGTAAACATCGACTGAAATTTGAAATCCAAGCTAATCAGCAGACCAGTTTTTTTTACTTGTAATGTGTTGATAATACTTCTAATGGCTCCATAAACTGGACATCCCTTTAGGAGAAAAAACATGTTTTTATTATAGTAAAAGTGCAGTAACCAAGTTTTGGATTGTTTAGTCCCATTTGTATAATTATAGTTTTAGTACAAACTAGGGCTGTCAAAAGATTAATCGTGATTAATCGCATCCAGAATAAAAGTTTGTGTTTACATAATATTTATCTGTGTACTGTGCATAATAATTTTGTATTTATTAACACATACACATCCATGCATATATTTAAGAAATATCTAAATATTAATAAACATTTATATATAATTTCAATTATTGGTAAATATAAATAAATACATGTTAATATTTCCTAAATATGTATACTTGTGTATGTGTTTGTATTTATAAATACAAAATTAATATGCACAGTAGATAGACATATATTATGTAAACACAAACTTTTATTCTGGATGCGATTAATCGCGATTAATCTTTTGACAGCCCTAGTACAAACATAATGGTACAACTATGATTATAGTGCTAAGAACATAGTACATTGTGATTGATATGGTTTTACTACGGAAAAAAATCTATGGTTACTTTTGTTACGAATGAGCGAGTTTATTCACTTCATCTTTTTTTAGTGACATATTCTAACCACTAAGTTGCTCTCTCATTTGCGATGTGGAGTAAAATGAGAGCTAATGTGAGGAGTTTATGAAGGGTGAGGGATCGGGCCTTGACCCCTAACCTTCTCGTACACGCACGCACGCACGCACGCACGCACACACAAGGGATTTGTGTGTAGTGAGCACGCTGGGATCTCCTCTCCTGCAGATTTACTAATCTCATTTCAGCACCTCGGACAGTGACACACGAAGAACACACGCACCTGATCTCAGAACAGTCAACGTTTCTCTCGAAAACTCTTTTCAACCTGTTATAATACCTCTACATATTATATAGATCTGTCATATCACATCGAATAAACTCGCTTTGGACTATATTACTTGTCTTTTTTGTGTTTTCATTGTGTTTTTCCAAATTTCAGCATTTTTCTTATTCCTGCTTTTTAGTTTATATTGTTCTACGAAAGTCCATGTGTGTGTGTGTGTAAGTAAGTAAGTGCGTGACAGAGAGAATTAGTGTTTGTGTGAGTGTGGGTGGATGGGTGTCGGTGGGGGTGGCTGCGTCTCGTGCCCGCGCAGGTGTACGGGAGCGCGCAGTGTTGTGCCGGTGTGGAGTTGTGGAGAATGGAGGTCCGACCAGAGCGATTTAAAGCGGCAGCGGCGAAGACTCTCGGAAGAATAAACCGGTAAGAGTTCAACTTTATTTAACTACATGAAACTGATACGAAAATGTCAAAGTTGCTTGACATCTTGGTATTTTGAGCACATGGTGTTGTATGACAGCGATGCATCCTTCAACACTGCTAGAGCTTTAAAAGAGCTTAATGAAGTTTAATGGCGATTAAAGCAATGACAAGAACTCGTTTTTATAAGCGTGACCGTGTTAAATGTGTGTTTATATAGAAACTGGTAGAATTAGTTCTACATGAATGATGGGCAGGAATTGATGATTGCTTGAAATCTGATGAAACGAGAATGTAGCATGATGCATTGAAGAAAAGCTGATTTTATTGATTATTTTTAGTGCTTGTGTAGTTTGTGTGAGTGTGTGTTCGGGATGACCAGATTAACTCGACTGGACTATTTATAGAGGCACTTGTCCGGTTTTTGACGTCACGATTCACCTGTCAGGTGACCACTTCCTGTCTTCATCATGGCTTTATTATTGAGATGAAGCATATGCTTAGAGTTTGAAAACACCGCTGTAAGCATTACTCTTATTATAAACACTCTGGCAGGTAGGACTGCACGATCATGGGTAAACTCATAATCGGGATTATTTTGCTCAAAATTTTAATCACGGTTAATAAACGCGGTTATTTGGTCAGTTCAGAACTTTTGTTTTTAATATCACTTCAGCATGAATATGTTATAATCTGCTGCCATTGAACTTCTTCAATACCGTATTCAAAGGACACAATCAATCATCTAAACACTGAACATTTTGTGACCTTCGGAATGAAACTTTGCTACTCCATGTTTGATTTTCTTATTATAAATAATCACTATTGGTCACCCTTCATCTTTGTCTGTGGGTTTTGCAAAAAAGTAAAAATGTTTTTTGTTTTATTTTATTTCCGTTAAAGTGGCAGTTTAAAAGATACAAGCTTTGCGATGATTTTCTGACCTTATTAAAACATTATCACAACGATTATGTTCAATGCATTGTGGGAAGCGTAAATCGTTATCACGATTAAAATGCAATGAATTGTGCAGCCCTACTGGCAGTAGTATGTTTGTCATGTACAGGGAAAGGGTTTATTCTGAATTGTGTTAGGAATTTGACCTCTTTGACTTATTAAAAGAACTAAAAGACACTGTTATGCTCAAACTGCGTGTTTTCATTTGTTACTTTGTAGAAAGGTACATTTAAAATGTCAAATATAAATATATGAAATTCTTTATGTCTGTTTAGTCATGGATTCCTTTCACAGGGCTGTAAACACATATTCTTTTATTTGGAGTATTTAGTGTTTAGTGTAATGAATACTTCATCAGGTATTATTCATATTCAGTATGATACTTCATGTAACATCTCCAGCAATATTTGAATAATAATTCATTATTTGCTCCAGCAATAATGAAGTTTGCATAAATTATTGAGGAGATTAACAAACTAGACAATTAGTAAGAATTACGTAACAGGTTGTCTTAATAACTCTAAAGCTTTGTGTACATAAATGAATTCTAGTGATTCAATTGTTTATAGAGGTTGATTGGTTTGTGTTCATACTGAAAGGATCAGCTCAGCTCACAACATTTGACTGATTTGACAAGAAAAACACACAATCTCTCTCTTTCCTTCTTTCCGTTTGTCTGTTTTTTGTTGTATTCTGAGCAGTCTTTAACTTGTAAATCCATTCCTGAAATAAATCTCCAACAAACCTGGTCCTGTTCAAATCCTCTCTCTCTCTCTCTTTCTCTTGCTCGCTCACCTGCTGTCTCATGTTTTGTGTCTTTGTCTCTCGCTCTCTCTTCCTCTTGCCTGGAAAGCCCTATCACAGTTCCACACGTTATGCTTGCTATAACTTGCTATAAATAAATGATTACATCCTGAACCCTCTAACCGTGTTGTTTAATCATAATCGGGCGTGTTTAAAGGGATCGTTCAAACAAAAATAAAAATTCTGTCATCATTCATTCACTCTAAATGTCATTCAAAACCTGTGACAGTAGAACACAAAAGAAGGTATTTTGAGAAATGTCTCAGTGGTTTTGTGTTCATTCATACAATGGACGTCAATAGGGTTCAGTGTTGTTTGGTTATCAACATTCTTCAGAATATCTTCTTTCGTAGAAGAAAGAAAGTCATACAGGTTTGGAATGACATGAAGGTGAATAAATAATGCATGCCCGTTCATTTTGGGTGCGCCGTCCCTTTAAGGTCTGAGTTTTCACACGCTCCGAGATATAAATGATCTCATTAGTTTGCAATACAATTTATTAGTTTGTGTTGTTTTAAGAGTTAAATTCAGAGGTGTTCCTGGTTAAATCTGGACACAATTAAAATAAATGATCTGGTGTTTGCCATCAGTGAATGGACAGTGGGCTAAATGAATATTTACTCTTCTGTTTCACTTGGATTAGTGGAGGATAATCTGTCTACAATAGCCTGTTTACTAGAAGCTGAAGCTGCTTAAACTCACCAAACTACCGCTGTTTAAGACATCTTTGCCTTTTTTGTCTATGTGACGTATGTTAAATTGAGCTTTTTAGAGACTTCATGGATAAATTTGAGAAGTTGTGATAGAATAAAAAGCGAGCCAGTAAAAATGTAATGATGTCCTTACAGTACGCTCACAGATAAAATGCTGATGGGTTGGTGTTGTGCATGTGATTTGATTTGCACAAAACAAAAACAATATAAGCAGCAGATCAGTTGACAGATCTATATGCATTAACAATCTTTCATTCTATAAGTCTCCAAGACCTCTGAGACCGAACACACGTCGTCACTTTCTGACATTTTTCTACTGCGTGGATGCATTGCGCACACCCTCTTGTTTATTCTCTAATGATAACTGAATCTGTTTTAAGTGCACCCAACGCCAGTTTTCATAATTTGATACAGCACAATGATAAACGTTATTGCGTTATCATTTAATGTTATAACATTTCAATGTCAAAGCATCGTCACACACACACACGCGCACACGCTATGAGGGAATATACACTCTCTTCAGATGGGATGGTCAGAAATATGATCACTGGGGATCTGAAGCGATTTAGGAGAAGAGAGGAATGGATGGATGATGGGGGAGGGGAAGAGAGCAGAAAAAGACGAAAATAGAAGGTTTGATCAATAATTCAGGCTCAGAGGAACATTATTATTTAATCAGAGCTGAAGTACAGCTGTACTCTGACAGTAAGAGCGTGTTGCACTGTCTGTACTTAACAGAGAATGACGTCTGCTTTATTCTGAAATTTACACATCGTGCTAAACTCCTTTCATATGATTTAGCCATTCTTAACGTAATTTGGCAAGTCACATATACAGCAAGGTTTTTTGTGACACAAAAATATTTTGTATCGTGGTGGGTTATTTCTATTAAAGTTGAAAGAATTTTTTTTATTAAAACCGCAAGAAATTTCACAAAAAACAGGTCCGGGTCACATTGTATAGCAGATACACTTTACATAAACGGTTAATAAAAAAAAGCTTCAGTTTTGTTTCATTTAAGTATCAACTTTGATGAGATTGATCTCATGTTTGATGTTTATTTTCATTGGGCAGCTGGATCTGAACTCGGCACAATTCTTTACACTTTGGTTCTGAAAGTGGCGTGTTTGATACCATGTGTTGTGTGGCTGATGTGTCAGTAATGAAGGTTTGTTTCATTTCTCAGGGTTTTAGAGAAGCGTCAGGAGAATGGAGAGACGATCGAGTTGTCTGCAGAAGGTCGTCCGGAGCTTCAGGAGGAGAAAGATCTTCCTGTGGTGGACTGCACGTGCTTTGGACTTCCACGACGATACATCATCGCCATTCTGTCAGGCCTTGGCTTCTGCATCTCGTTTGGAATCCGTTGTAACCTCGGTGTGGCCATTGTTAGCATGGTCAATAATCACACCGTCTACAGAGATGGCAAACCATACATTGTGGTAAGTTCAAGTGTGTGTAAATTCTAAACTAGTTGTTTTTGTTTAATGTCTCGGCATCATTATGCATTACAGTAAAGAGTTGTGTGGCTCTAGCCACTAATTAGGGAAGGGTTTAAATTCTACTTTGCCAGATTTTTTACTTTTTAAGAGACTGGTACAGAAGCCACATTTTTCTCCAGTTCCTTGAGTATTTTCAGCCAACTTGAGTTTCCATTATTTTGAAGTGTGAAGAATCCTGCATGTGAAACGAAATTAAAGGGACACTCCACCCAAAAATGAAAATTCTGTCACGAAATACTCATCCTCTGGTTGTTCCAAACCTGTATAAATGTCTTTGTTCGGTTGAACAAAAAGAAAGATATTTGGAAGAATGTTAGCAACTGACAATTCTGGGGCATCATTGACTACAATAGAAGGACAAATTATTGTATCATTTTTTTTGTTCCGTTGAACACAAAAGAAGATATTTTGAGGAATTTGGGACAGCAAACAGTTGTAGGGCACCTATTTTCTTTCCTACTATGGTAGTCAATGATGCCCCAGAATTGTCGGTTGCTAACATTCTTCCAAATATCTTGCTCTGTGTTCAACCGAACAAAGACATTTATACAGGTTTGGAACAACTAGAGGATGAGTCATTCATAACAGAATTTCTATTTTCATTGCATTAGTTTTATTGAAGCACCATTTTAACAACATGAACGCCAAATGGTGTGTAAGGCTGCATCAGCCTTTTTTCTGTGTTGTTGGTGACATTAATCAATAAAAACACGACCGTATTCATTTCATATCAAAATATGGTACACCAATTGTTGAACAGATATATAACAAATAGAAAAAACAATTTACACTGCGTTCCAAATTATTATGCAAATGATATCTTTCTCTGGTTTTCCTAATTTGTCGATGCAAACGACAGTCAGTATAACTTTCAAGTAATCAACAGTTAGGGTACATTTGGAATTTTATTGAACAAACCTCCCACTGACAACAGTATTTATTTAAAAAATGAAAAACTCAAAATGCACTGTTCCAAATTATTATGCACAACAGAGTTTGAAAACATTTCATAGGTTGTAAAAAACTGAAAATGGTCATTTGTTGAATTTGCAGCATTAGGAGGTCATATTTACTGAAATCAAAAGCTATTTCAATCAAAAACATCCTAACAGGGCAAGTTACATGTTAACATAGGACCCCTTCTTTGATATCACCTTCACAATTCTTGCATCCATTGAACTTGTGAGTTTTTGGATAGTTTCTGATTGAATTTCTTTGCAGGATGTCAGAATAGCCTCCCAGAGCTGCTGTTTTGATGCTAACTGCCTCCCACCATCATAGATCTTTCGCTTGAGGATGCTCCAAAGGTTCTCAATAGGGTTGAGGTCAGGGGAGGATGGTGGCCACACCATGAGTTTCTCTCCTTTTATGCCCATAGCAGCCAATGACACAGAGGTATTCTTTGCAGCAAGAGATGGTGCATTGTCATGCATGAAGATGATTTTGCTACGGAAGGCATGGTTCTTCTTTTTGTACCATGGAAGAAAGTGCTCAGTCAGAAACTCTACATACCTTGCAGAGTTCATTTTCACACCTTCAGGGACCCTAAAGGGGCCCACCAGCTGTCTCCCCATGATTCCAGCCCAAAACATGACTCCGCCACCTCCTTGCTGACGTCGCAGCCTTGTTGGGACATGGTGGCCATCCACCAACCATCCACTACTCCATCCATCTGGACCATCCAGGGTTGCATGGCACTCATCAGTAAACAAGACTGTTTGAAAATTAGTCTTCATGTATGTGTGGGCCCACTGCAACCGTTTCTGCTTGTGAGCATTGGTTAGGGGTGGCCGAATAGTAGGTTTATGCACAACTGCAAGCATCTGGAGGATCCTACACCTTGAGGTTTTCGGGACTCCCGAGGCACCAGCAGCTTCAAATACCTGTTTGCTGCTTTGCAATGGCATTTTTGCAGCTGCTCTCTTAATCCGATGAATTTGTCTGGAAGAAACCTTCCTCATTCTGCCTTTATCTGCACGAACCCTTCTGTGCTCTGAATCAGCCACAAATGTCTTCACAGTACGATGATCTCGCTTAAGTTTTCGTGAAATATCTAATGTTTTCATACCTTGTCCAAGACATTGCACTATTTGACGCTTTTCGGCAGCAGACAGATCCTTTTTCTTTCCCATATTGCTTGAAACCTGTGGCCTGCTTAATAATGTGGAACGTCCTTCTTAAGTAGTTTTCCTTTAATTGGGCTCACCTGGCAAACTACTTATCACAGGTGTCTGAGATTGATTTCAGTGATCCAAAGAGCACTGAGACACAATACCATCCATAAGTTTAATTGAACAATATAAAATTAAATGTTTACGACACTTAAATCCAATTTGCATAATAATTTGGAACGCAGTGTAAATACATAAATATAAAGACATTACTTCTGCATATCAAAACAACACTTTGTGATTGTCATTGTCACCAGTGCCTTGACTGGTTTGGAGATGGTGCCACATTAAATGTGCTCATAACTTTCTGATCGATTGGCATTAAATCTGCTGTCCATTAATATTTCAGATCATAATGAATGCAGAACACAAAACTGTGTTGAAAAACCCTCAAAAAATGTGTTTAAAACGGGACAAACCTTACCGTTGGTATTGAATCAATTATTTGTACAATCATCTGCCATCCTGGATGTAACTTCTCACTGAACCAAGTGCAATGCATTGTGGGATTGCCTTCTGTATGACATATAAATGTAGTGCTGTCTTAGAATTTCACCCAAAAATATTTTTTTCGGACCATTTGGAATAGAAGGTGCCTTTGATGACATACCATTCAGTTAAATACCCAGTTTCAACTTTTGGCATTGTGTTTTTTATTTAAAATAAAATATCCTGGTGTGTTTCAGAAAGCTCAGTTCACGTGGGATCCGGAGACCGTCGGAATGATCCACGGATCGTTTTTTTGGGGATACATCGTTACTCAGATTCCTGGAGGTTTCATCTGTCAGAAATTTGCTGCCAACAGGTCAGTCGTCCAGGGGTTGAAGCACAGCAAACAGAATCCACACAGAAAGAAAAAACCCTTTGTAATCAATGTCTGTCTCTCTGTGTCTCAGGGTATTTGGTTTTGCAATTGTTGCCACATCTGTGCTGAATATGCTCATTCCCACAGCGGCCCGGATGCATTTTGGCTGTGTGATTATAGTGAGAGTACTGCAGGGGCTGGTGGAGGTGAAAACATGATTCCTAACACATGTGTAGTAGTTTACTATCGCTGTAGCAAATAATAATCAATTATACGTCAATGACTACATTCTTCCTACATAGGGTGTGTCCTATCCAGCATGCCATGGGATCTGGGCGAAATGGGCTCCACCTTTAGAAAGAAGCCGATTGGCCACAACAGCGTTCTGTGGTGAGGTCATTGTTTTTGCTTGGCATTGTAATATCTTTGGATGTTTGATTAAAATACTGGCTGTTAGTTTGAAGATATTAAACTACTGAAAGGCTGAGGATTGCGTGTTTATGAAATTTATTTGATATATGTGTCATCGTCGGCGTCAGGTTCATATGCAGGTGCCGTCATCGCGATGCCTTTAGCCGGTGTTCTCGTACAGTATTCAGGCTGGTCATCGGTCTTCTATGTATATGGTGAGAAACACTGGGTTCCTAATAGTCGTTTTTTTCAATCACTGTATATAATGTATGTAATGTCGCTTTTATTTTTATATTGAATTTTAATGACAATACTTGATATGCATGTTTGTGTTTTGCTACAATATTGCTAAAACATTAAACAATAACAAAAAATAAGGTGGTATAAGCTAGGCAAATGTTAAAATAAATAAATATGTAAATGGGTAGTTGACAAATACCGTTGTGTCCTATGGTGTGACAAAAACTGTTTATAATATATAATTTTATATCATTAATATTTAAATATAGCCTATAATATAAAATAACATTTGAGATTTGACATTTTTGCTGTCACACCATAGGGACACATTTACACATTTATTTGTCAACTACCCAAATATAAAATATGAAAATGTAACATGACATTATAAACAAAGGAAATAATCTCTCTCTCTCTCTCTCTCTCTCTCTCTCTCCCTCCCTCACTCTGTAGGTACTTTTGGGGTGTGCTGGTACTCGTTCTGGATTCTGGTGTCATACGAGAGTCCGGCAGCTCACCCCACCATCACCCCTGAGGAGAGAAAATATATTGAAGATGCAATCGGTGAATCAGCCCAACTCATGAATCCACTGACGGTAAACACACACACACGCACGCACACACTTTTTTTTATTGTATGAAGATGAATTGCTGATCTACAGTAATACTGGAAGACAAATGGAGAATGAATCTCTTCTCCTCTCGTGCAGAAATTCAACACCCCCTGGCGTCAGTTCTTCACATCCATGCCCGTGTACGCCATCATCGTGGCGAATTTCTGCAGGAGCTGGACCTTCTACTTGCTTCTCATCAGCCAGCCTGCGTATTTCGAAGAGGTCTTTAAATTTGAGATCAGTAAGGTGAGAAAGCGTACAGTATATAAGTAGATGATGGTACGAACTCCATCATGAATAAAATCACATTCATGGCTCATGTTTCTACTACAGAACAAAAATAAGGTTCTTTGTAATAGAAAAAGGGTTTTCAGACATGGTTCTTCTCAAGACCATTGTTTTTTCTTTTTGTGGAAGCAAATGTCTTCTGCGAGAAATTCCCTTTTCTAGCACTTTTATTTTGAAGAGTGTGGGATTAAATCTCCTGCTTTTAACAGGATTCTCCTGTAAATTTCATTTTCGGTTTAAATCTACTTTGTTGCCATGATTGCGTATGTACCTACACTTAAGGTCTTTGCACATACAGTCCGAAATTTTCATATGCGTTTTTTGTATTTGGCGCTCGTTCGTACGGTGTCTCTGAATTTTCAGAACGCCTCTCAAAATGGATGCGAAAACTGCAGAAAATCGAAGCCAGTCCAATTTGTTTTATGACGGACGAAAATATCTGAGGCGGTGTGTAAATGGCCTTTACTCTCTCTAGGTTGGCATCCTCTCTGCTCTTCCTCATCTGGTGATGACTATCATCGTGCCCATTGGAGGACAGCTGGCCGACTACCTGAGGAGTCACAACATTATGACCACCACCAATGTCAGGAAAATGATGAACTGTGGCGGTAATGATGTGTCCAGATCTTCAGCTGTTTTCATTAGACTGTTTGCATTCATATAAATCAGGATCTGTGCGTGTGTGTGTAAGTGTGCTTATATAAATCAATAGTTTGAGCATCTGATAGTTGTTCTGTGTGTATATTTAGGCTTTGGTTTAGAGGCCACGTTTCTTCTGGTTGTGGGCTTCTCTCACACTAAAGGTGTCGCCATCTCATTTCTCGTCCTGGCTGTCGGGTTTAGTGGCTTTGCTATCTCAGGTAAGGAGGTTTATTTAATGCGTTTGTGTTATTGATTTACATTTTTAACAGTCATGACACTTTCTGTCCAAACTCACAGGGTTCAATGTGAATCATTTGGATATCGCTCCACGTTACGCCAGTATTCTGATGGGTATCTCTAACGGAGTGGGCACTCTCTCTGGTATGGTGTGCCCTCTGATTGTTGGTGCCATGACAAAAAATAAGGTACGCACACATCATCCAAACATCCAAATGTGAGAGAGGAAGCGTTACTGTCAGCTTTACAGGTTATGATGGTGTGGTTTCAGAGCTGCTGTTGTGTATAGATGTGTGGTGCCGATTTGTTTCAGCTTCTCTTTACAACCTTTCATGTTTTGACTTTCTTTAATCTCTCTTTATAACATCCATAAAGCTGTATGTACTGTATGCGTGCGTCATTTTTAACCTTTTTCTGTTGGACTCTACTGTTTCTCATTGCCGGGGGTCTTGAATTCTCTCTGCATAAATCATAATCATACATGATCTGAAATTTCACATTCACATACAGTACATGGCAAAAAAAAACATTTATCAAGTGGTGCTCAACATGTATTTGGACGCTCATGTCACACTTCAAATGTTTGAATGTCTTTGCATTAAATGATAAAATATGCTTTTCCAGCAAACATTTTACAAACAGTATACGCTTTAAAACAGTTCACCCAAAAATAAAAATTCTGTCATCATTTACTCAGCCTTGAGTTGTTCCAAATCTGTATAAATGTCTATGTTCTGATGAACACAGGGAAAGATATTTAGAAGAATGCTTGTAACCAAACAGTTCTTGGCCACGATTGACCACCATAGTAAAAGTGCCCCAGAACTGTTTGCTTTCCTACATTCTTCAAAGTATCTTCTTTTGTGTTCAACAGAACGAAAAATTTATAAAGCAATTTCTTCTATGATTACTATGGAGTCTATGGTGGCCAAGAACTGTTTGGTTACAAGCATTCTTCCAAATATCTTTCTCTGTGTTCAACCAAACAAAGAAATTTATTCAGATTCGGAACAACTCGAGGGTGAGTAAATGATGACGGAATTTTCATTTTAGGGTAACTGTCCCTTTAAGGATTTTAAAGCAATTTTTAAAGCGTAGCATTTTTGGGTGAACTGTGATTTAAAATCACAACAAAAATAACTCCGGAAAAGAAGAGTTAGTTTATAGTCAATCTACAGGTGACATTCAGTCATTAAGCGTGCATATCTGTCGATATATTCGGTCTCCACACACATACATTGTCCTCCTGTCTTTCTCTGTAGACCCGTGAGGAGTGGCAGTATGTGTTTCTCATTGCTTCACTTGTTCATTATGGTGGAGTTATCTTCTACGGTGAATATTTCTGTCTTTTCTTTCTCTGATTTCTTCTCATTCATCTCTTTATCATTGTGCATGTGTGATATTTAACAGCAGAATACACCACAACATTCAACATATGCAAACGTACTTTACATTATACAAAATAGTTATTATTTGACGGCTACAGAGAGTTAGAGGCACGGCACTTCATTTTTTTACGTTGCTTAAAGGCCCTAAAATCAGCTTTATTTATAATACGCAAAAAAATCTTTTAGCAGTGTTAAATATGATCTGGATATTTTCTTACATTTTTGACAAGAATTTTATCAATAAATGAATAAATATCGATGTTGATGATGTCATGGATGCTTCCAGGTATTTTTGCATCAGGAGAGAAGCAGCCGTGGGCGGAGCCAGAAAACATGAGCGAGGAGAAATGTGGAATATTGGGAGAAGACGAGCTGGCGGATGAAACGGAGGAGCTGTATCGCTCTGGGGGTGGAGGCTACGGAGCAACTATGCAATCAGGTGACCCCAACGGGGCGGGGACAGGAGGGGGCGGAGCTGGAGGAAGCTGGGCCTCAGACTGGGATAAAACGGAAGAATACGTCCAACCTGCCGGCACGAATAGCTTTTTGTATGGAGGAGAACTGGATTGATTTTGAGCGATTGGAAGAATAAATCTGAAGGGAGGGATTGGGTGGAAAAAAGGACACAATATTCTTCCATTACAGAAACTGACAGTGGTGAGAGAATGACAAAAAAACAACAACCATGCAATCTTTATCAAACCTTATAGTGAAATCACAGCAATAGATTCAGCACAAGAGTACATGCAAGTGTGTTTGTGTGTGAATGTTTGCGTGTGTCAGTGTTGACTGGATGTGTCATTTTACCATGGTATGAAAGTCAAACCACGACTAATCTTCACAATCAGCTTTTAGAGTTTAGACACACCTGCTCATTCATTATAAATCTGGCCCACATTTGTGAATAATAGTTATGAAATAGCACATGGTTGTGTAAGAGGTATGTACCCTAGTAAACCAAACAAAATCAAATCAAGCATTATGTCCTTTCGTCAAAGTTTCCTCCGAACACTTCTCACAATCCAAACACGAGCTTTTACATTTTTAAGGTTCTTAGGATCAAGAGAAGCTCATGGTGTGTCTAAACGTTCCACTGGTTGTGTCTTAAGTATCTGGTTGTCAATCCTAAATATCCTAAATGTGACAGTTACACGTGAAACCGATCAAATGTTGTTCAAATGTTTTTGCAGAACAAGACGATACAATTACAAGTCAAATATATAAATGCAAAATCTAATTTAGGGAATTGATCGCGTGCCAATGCTGAGAGGTGTGTGTGTATTGGTCCATTTTCAATGCAACTTAAATTTAGACGAATACAATCAAATAGAAATATAACCTGAAACTGTTTGGATGAGCTGATAAAATTGAGATACTCAATGGTTTCTTTTTATTGCTTCGTTTTTTTATATATTTATTCTGTAAGCACATAGTCGTATAATCTTCTATTCAGAAAGCTTTTGTGGAGAATTTGTGTGTAAACAAAAGAATGAGGTACAGTAAACTATAGTCAAATAGTCTGTATTATAGGTGTTTTGTATGGGCTGTACATTTTTTCAATTGTCTTAATTATTTCTAATAATTCTTTTTGTGGTGTGGTGTGATATTCTAGGCATTTTATTTCATCTATATTAAGGTGAAAAATAGATGACAAGGTCAACAATGCTTGTACAGTAAGCACATTACTGAAATCACCTTTTTTCTGGGAATGGGTGTAATAACCACAAATAATGTCAAACAAGCTTGAACCCAGAACATTCCTTTCATCTCTCTGATAAAACATCATTTCAGCCTTTGTCATTGTCTGTCAAATGTGACACAAATGATGCCAAGTGCTGAACGTTTGCATGAAGGGCTTCGTTCAGCG
Organism: Triplophysa rosa; assembly: GCF_024868665.1. Taxonomy (NCBI): domain Eukaryota; kingdom Metazoa; phylum Chordata; class Actinopteri; order Cypriniformes; family Nemacheilidae; genus Triplophysa; species Triplophysa rosa. The sequence continues at coordinate 1,766,277 of NC_079912.1, read as the reverse complement.
ACGGCACGGTGTTTAGAATCTGTATTAATATATGATTTTGTCTGTTTTTTACTGTAACAACCACAGATCAACAGTGTGTTTAGATGTTAAATCACATATATATAGACTGAAGGAGAGGAAAATCATCAGATGTTTCTACGCAGTAGTTTTATTGACAGCATTAAAGGTTATCAGATGTTTTATCCACAACCAATTAGATTTTTAGAAGATTTGCTCTCTTGCTTTTGGTTATTCCAGCATGGCACTTTTTGGGGGGTTTGTGTACAACATTTTAAATATACACACTGATTTATATCAACCAAGTAAAGATCTGATTTTGCTGTCGGACAAACACCTTATGAATTATTAAACCTGTTTTAGGAAGAGATGTTATTTAGTCAAATGAAACACCTGGTCTGTATCTACATAACATTATAAATCAAACATCACTTTGATTTGTGTCTGTTTCCTACATATTGGTTATATGTTATGAATTTGAATGTACAAAAAGTTGTGATAAAGCGACTTATACGATGACATTGATTGTGGTTATTAACATTGCTGTTGTGATGCAAACAACTGTACTGTATACACGGCCTTTAATTCACAGGTATCTGACTTTCAACACTTTCAGTTGTGTATGCAGGTGGACAACAAGGAAAAGACAATATTGTAGCCAGGATCCATTTATTTTATGTTTCACACGCTGTAAATGATGGTCAAACTGTTAGTTCAGGACCAAGCAAGGAGAAAATACAACAAAATCAAGACAAACTCTGTTAATACCGCAATGAGCTCTTGCGTCAGGGCATTCTTATGAACAAAATGTTCAGTATTTGGTAGTTTGTCTCCATCTTATGGGGTAGGACAGAACTACACTGAAAGTTGCTTTATGGAACTACTTAAAAAGCATTGATACATTAACAAAAAAGTTTGTTACACAATTCAACAAGAATTTAAATCAAAGCTCTCAAGTAAAATGATGAATTAAATAGTGCAAATAGGAATATAGTGCAAAGAGAAATACATTTACAAGAAGATAACTGAGGCTCGGAGGTTATCCCTGAGCATCGTCATTGTTCAAACAACACTTCTCTCCAGACACACCAAAGTTTCCTCCGTTTGTAAATGTACTGATGCTGTCGCTGACCAGCGGTCGCTAGACGAACACAACATCATTTTTTAGCGTAATGCAGAAATTCAAAGCTAAATAACTTCATGCACGTTTAAAAGAAATATGTTCTGCTGTTTGTGTAATTGGGTGGATGTATTTTCCTAAACGTGTTTAACTGTTCTTGTGTGTCTGGGTGCTTGACGTTAATAGCCGTTCATTTTCTATATCTGGAAATTACTCCCAGTTTTATTGCACAAAACTTGTCCTTTCTTCTTTTGTTTTTACTCTTACATACAAATGAACATGTCTGAATTATTTTATAGCATAGAGGGAAATCTTCTTTGTGAATATGCGTGTGTGTGTGTGTGTGTAGCTGTATGTCTGTGGTTGTGTTGTGTATTGTTCTACTTCAACGTTCTCATGCTTTCACATTATTAGTCAATTTCATGAAATGATTTTCAAACCAACAGGTTTTACTCTCAACACCGTAAACAGCACTCTCGTCTTCCATTGTTAAGCCAAACACTATGTTTGCAGAAACAGATGGTTTAGAGGAAAACCTGCTAATGAAATGAAACTCCAAACTGTAAAAATGATGTGCTCAATAAGTCATATTACTTTACCTCACCAGAATAATCGAACGAATGAATCATACGAAATGTAACTGGATTGCAGTTTAATAGAATTGGAATTCAATTGTAAAGCTAATTTGGTTGAACTTCAAATTTAAGGCAGCTTTTGAACCTTTTTGCGTGATAGAATGTATTTTAAAGGTGATGGATTTAATTCAACATGAAATTACATTTAAGCATGTTTCTTGCTTCTGAACTGTGACACATTTTGGACTAAACCAGGGTTACAAAGAATGTAGAAATGTGGGTCTTTCGTATCAGAATGGAGTCAGGGCTGAATGTAATTTTGCAGGGGATTGTGGGGGATTTACTGCCATCCTGAAATATCACCAACACATTTCTGAGGAGCTACTTCATTTGGAGTCTAAATTTCAAGTTCACCTTCCCGAGCATCTCTATGTATCCGAAGGGTAACGCTTCTTTTCGTAATGTGTGTACAGAAGCTTAACTAGGTAAATGTAAATCTCATGTTGACCTTGGTGATGTCATCGTTACTCTTTCTCCTGGCTCGCCTCTTTCTTCTGTTTGTCTGCTTTCAGTTCTTCGTACGGATTCTCCTCCACGGTCACGTCTTTCTGAGGCAGCTGCTCGTAGCCTCCCTCCGCTTCCCCTTCTGGTTTTCCTGACTCTGAACTCAGAGTTTGGTACACCTGAGCTTTGACGTTCTGAAGAGCCTCGTACCCACCCTGACCCTGTGCCTGACCCGGTTCCTCGACGGCCCCCAGCGTGTGGTACACGGCCTTCTCGTCATCTGTCTTCTTAAGAGCCTCGTATCCCCCCTCAGCCTTCTCCTGGCCGGAGGCCTCAGCCAGCGTGTGATAAATTGCTTTGTTGCCAAGACCGATTTGCTCGTAGTCTCCACCCGACTTGTCTTTCCTCCCGTCGTCTTTGATCCGTCCTGTGGTCCTGTTTCTATGACGCCGTCGGATTATTACTGCCATCACAATGAAAATCAGGCCCAAAAAAACGATCATTGCTACCAAAATAACCACCACTGATCCTCCTCCACCCGGCTCTCCTGCTGGTAAACACAAAGAGAGGAAGGGTGGATTTCCGGCATAAAAATAAATATGAGAAGTAATTCGTTGCACAATAGTGGACTGAGAATTGAAAATGTATACGGTGCAAAAATAACTGTGAAGAGTTTGCGTGATCTTTGCTTGGGTGCGTTTGCTAAGGTTGAGAGAAACGCCCAGGCTTATCGGACACTTTGTGAAAGTGTGTGACATTTACAATTGGTTCAAAATGAGTTTTGCATTTACAGAAGAAATCTGGTTATACTACTTATTCCGTATAAAAATGTTTATTTGAGCTGTAAAAACATGTCTGGTTATAGTTCTATGTGGATTAGTTTTTTTTCTTGTGGTTGAAAGCACGTCAGTTCAACTCCAACACTTTTTCTGAAGATTACTGTGTGTGTTTACCTTTGTAGTTGTGAGCATTGCTGAATCGTGAAAATCCATTGCCACAGTTTGCCCGGCAGGTGTATGATCCCTGTTCATTTATACGAATGGTTTTGTCGGCCTTATCGAGTCTTTTGCGTGTTTTTGAGATGTCAGTGTGATGCCACTGGTACGTACTGCAGTCTGCTTTACACGCTGCGCAGGAACACTCTAGTTCTGTCTCGTGCTTTGTTGCAAGTGAAGCAGCCGGAGGTCCGTCTGTACCACACACACACACACACACACGCACACGCACACACACACACACAAACATTTGACTTATACTGTTACTGAGTTAGGACCTGTCGGTCGGTCGGTCGGTCGGTCGGTCGGTCTGTCTGTCTGTCTGTCTGTCTGTCTGTCTGTCTGTCTGTCTGTCTGTCTTTCTGTCTGTCTGTCTGTCTGTCTGTCTGTCTGTGAGACATGAAAAGCTGTACATGTTGTATTTTTGAAGCTTTTGCAAGAAGGCTCAGAAGTGTTTTGAGCGCTCACCTATAACTTTTATCTGTTGCGGATCGGACTCGTCTTTCTTTTCGGCGGCCTCTCGGCTAATGTGACTGAATCTGTAGACGGCGTGACATTTGTACTGGCCATTATGACTCTCTGTGGCACTTGGGATGGTGTATATGTCATTCCTTGCAGTATGGATTATGGTGTTATTCTTGTAGAATTTGGCCTGTTCCACTTTGGCCCCGCCCCACACAGCACACCTGAGGGTGAGGGCCTGTTCCTTCAGCACAGGTGTGGCTGGTTCCAACATCACCATGCGGTCTACAAGAGACACAGACGCGTCATACACAGACAGGTCAACATAATGAAACAAGATTTATGGATGAGCACGCTTATTTAATACAAATTATATTTCAAAAAGCAGGTAAAGACTTACCTGTCATCATCAAGGTAACCACATTGCTCCGATGGCTGCTGTTAGCTTCCTTGCACCAGAATGTAGCTCTTTGTGCATTTTCTAAATCTGCATACACCCGCCCCACGTTCGTCCCGTCCGGCATGATATGGATCACGAAGCCAGCATTGTCCCTAAATGAGAAACACTTCCACTTATCCAGTTCCTCGTCCACCTGCAGTGTCAGGACCCTCGCCTCGCCTCTGGCGATAACAGCGCCCCCTGGTGGCAGAGATAACTGCGCGTAGGGCTCCAACTCTGGCGGACAGAAAGAGAGAACAGTGAGAGAAAACCATGACAATGCTAAAATATTGGAGAATGAATCTCATACCTAGAACTACGAGGTTGTGTGCTTCACTCTCCTCTCCGTTGCTTTCACAATTGTATTTTCCGTTGTTTGCTGGTGTAACCATAGTAAGAGCCATCAAGGAATCGTGATGTGGCAGTTTTTCGCCATTAAATTTCCATGTTATCGGTTCACTGGTGCCAGAACATTTCAGGCTAACATCATCCCCAACATACACTGAGGGATACCGTGGCAGGCGAACCACTAAAAGAATAGAAATGAGAAAATCTTTTAAAGACACAGAACTGCTGTAACACAACTATGAATATCTGAAGAGTTTGGTTCCAAAATGAGATCATGTTTTTTATTGTGTTATCACGTTTTTCTTGTGTTAGTTAGCTGTATTTTTTAGTTATTTTGGCTTAAATCAAAACAAACCAACTGCAGTTTGAATGATATTAATTGGAATGCACATTAAAAAACATGATTTTTGACAAATTTTAAAAACGGAGTTCTCATTTTGGAACCAAACTCTTCATTTGCACATATTTTATAAAATTTGTTCATACAACTACATACTTTCAAAAGGGCCATGTAATATATTTTTTTAATGTGATCTGCTTACAACGTTTGTTAAATTTTAGTGCTAACATGGGTTTTTATTCTATTAAGTAATATTGAATGTGTCAGAATATGGAATTCCAAACCTGCCAAAATAAAAAATAAATAAATACAAAAATGAATGAGTATTTATACATTTATTTCCTTATTTATGTGTAATTATATTTTTTCCACGTTCATTTATTTTTTCATTTATTTATTTATACATTTATTTATTTCCACTTTTATTTATTGTAGAACTTGAGGGAATGTTGTAGCGCTCCAAATAGATAAAAAAGTAAAATGCTTGTACTGCAGGTGCGTAGAGCCATGGCTCAGTAGAATACTTGAAAATAAACAGGAGGATGGCTAATCCACTCGAGACTCAAAAAAGTCTACAAAGACATATTGTTTATATTATTTATATTTTTTATTTGATAAATTGCATCGTGCAAAAAGTGCAAAAAAACAGACACACGAGCAAACGTTTCAGCACATGGCTATCTTCAGCACTGAAAACCAGGACTACAAAAATAACTTCAAAACAAAAGACATGACAAAAACACACATAACCCTTACAGATGTTAAGCTTACTAAAACTGAAACATTACAAACTCACGATGGTGCTCTGTGTTTTTGTGAGAGGTAGCATTTCAATGACGATGGATGACAGACTAACTTAAGTTTAAAATTGGTCACAAATACCTGTGATGAGGTGTAATATGATGGATGGACTTCATGACAATTTTTTTTTTATTGCTTTATTTTTGTTATGTAGGAGTCAACTAGACTGACCGTTCTTCATGGACGCGGTGACATGACAAGGGGCCTGGAGTGTCTTTATATGAGGTACTGTCATCATCACCCGAAACCCGAATAATTTTACAAAATTACTCAAATGTTTCTCTAGTCTCTGACATGTACATTAAAGTTAATAGCTCTTCTCTATGAGTGCGGTGCAGTAAAATACACAGTAGCTGGTGCGTAGTAACTTACTGTAAGAAACACAGTATATTGACCAATCAGCAATAAGACTGCAGTCTGTTTTATTAGCATGGAAACGTTATTGACACCACTGGGAACATTAGTATCCAGAACGCCCCTCTGTGAAAATGTTTCTGTCCTCTTATGACAACACCACAATTTACGTTTATGAACAGGAATATGAACGTGTTGTATTGAGATCTGCTGTTAAGCAGGGGAACTGCATTCAGAATCGATTAGATAGGTAAAGTGAAAAGTGTGAGTTACATACCGTTGGGCTTTCCATTGTTTTCTCTTGTGAAAGCCAACAACACTGTGACATAAAGAGAGAAATGAGCTTTACACACACATTCAGAGTTTCACTGAAAATGGAACAGTGTCTTGATCTGTTTCATAACACGAGGATGAGCTAACACAACAGCTTCCCTTGAGAGTCATGAGTGCAACTGATTGCTCAATATTCTTTGGATGATTCTCTAATGGAATATGATGGGAAATGAGTTTATTACAGACTGCTAACCAGATTCTCTCATAGGACTGTGTGTATACAGGAGACAGCGGGTCTGGTTGTTTTCTGATGTTCAGGCCGTCATAAATGTTGTAAGATGATTAGTACATCCACTGTAGGCCTACCGATTTTTTTGAGTAGTAGTTTATGCCAAACTTTTTTGTCATATTTTGTCTGTCAGTTTTATGAGTTTTTTGAAAAGATGGCAGACATCTCCGGTCAAACGCTTACCTTAAAGTTGGCCATTTTTATCATTTATATATGAATGAATCATTAAATTAATGTATACCATACATATACAGTAATATACATTGCCATGTTTCCATATGTTTAGGTACAAAAACGTTGCTGAGGAGTGTTTATAATTTTTGTAATTATAATAAATTGTCAAGCCATCAAATTAGCCAGTGAAAATATACTTTGTAAGAATTTTGGGTTACACTTTATTTTACAGTGCCGTGTTACAGTGTAATTATACATTTAAGTACTGAGTATTAAATATCAACTACATGTACTTACTATAAGGTTAAGGTTAGGATTAGGGTTTGGTTTAGGGTTATTTGCATGTAATTATGCATAATTTATAGTAAATACTATAGTAAACACACGTCACATGCGTAACAAGGGCACCGTAAAATAAAGTGTTACCGAATTTTGTTTAACCATGGCCATTTAGCAATATAATTTAAATGCTAGAGCTGGAACATAAGTTATTTAGAAAATTCATGACTTACACACAGCAAAATCGCCAGTGTTAAAAAAGGGTCAATTTAACTCTCACAGTGTTTATATAATCCACACGTTGAGAGTGTGGATTATATATACACCGTGAGTGTCAATTTGACCTTTTTTAACACTGGCGATTTTACTGTGATGACCAGACATAAAGATTTATGGGTCCTTACATACTATATGTAAAGTTGTGTAAGTTGTGTAAACTGTCTGGTTTAAAATAAACTCCAACATACTAATGCATTTCCGGGGTAAATTGTCACAGTGTAAAACAGCCTTAACAATCAGCACAACAGTTAAAAAATTCTCAAAGACTAAACAATTTATGAATCAGCAAGAATAGAAGGTGACATGACATACAAAAATTTCAAGACATTTCTTTGTTGTGAAAATGTGTAGTTAAAACCTTACTGACCGAGATCCCAAGTGTGACAACTTCTCCATTTGGCATGTAGCCCAATTACGCAACCCAAACCCCTGAGAGTAAATCAGACGGTTAACTGTTTGTTTTACCTGACAGTGTCAGCAGAAAACCCTTCATCTCTAAGAGCAGAGCAGATCGAGCCGTCAGTCTTTCTGTCTGTTAGAAAGAGAAATAACACACAAGACAGAGAGGACTGATGTAGATCACTGAGGAAGTGGACATCAAGTGGTTTCTCGGCTGTGCTGCTTCGTGCCTTTGTGCATGCATGCATGTGTGTGTTTTGTGTCTTTTGCTGTATTTTTTCCAGTCTATTCTGGCACGTTCACCCGTATTTGCCGCACCCCTCAGCAGTGTTTGTGTCTTGTGTTTGTAATTTGCTTGTTATCTCGCTTTGCTATTTAAAGTTAAGAAGATGCAACCATGCAGTTGGTCAGTCATCTTGTGCATCAAGGGCTCAAGAGAAATGCACAATTCATTTATTGTATTGTATTATTTTAGTCATTTACAATCTTCTAATTATGTATAAATATATAAATGCAAATAAAAGGCAGAAAGTTCCTAAAGCAATATACTTACAACGCAAGTACCTCTTACTTATTAGAATGAACTAGCAGTTTTATATATTTTTATCCATAGAAAATGTTTACAGTATACTGTATAGGTCACAACACTGATGTCAATATGTCACATTGTCAAGTGTCTTAACGTTTTGTTGTTTAATATTTTTAGGTTTTCCAGAGTAATGTTTATTAACTAGATAATAGTTTGCATTATGACTTGCGTTTTTAAACCTTTCATACATTAAAGTGTGGTTTGAATGTGTGAGGCAAGTGAATAAAACTATAAGGGGACACAGCAGAACCCCATGACCCCTTGACACAAAATATTCTTGCGATGGTTTCTTATGTAAATTCAAAATACATTGAGCATGGTTTTTTATTTCTTGCATTGTTTGTTTTCGTCTATCATAATGCTACTTTCAAAACTTCATTTAACCAACATGTTTATGTTTATTTTCAGTGCTGCAATTGAGTATCCCAAGCTTCTTGCATTATAATATTTGACATTTTAGTAATTCATTCCCATGAACTGTGACTCATGCTGCAGTAATCCCTGTCTAAAAATGATCTGCAGATCATCTCTTCCGTGCATTAGTTTCTGTTCTGCATGCACTTAGTTTTAGCAATGGTTAAAGTCTGGATGACAGAAGTGGTATCTGTGTGGTTTGTCCAAATGCCCTCTGCTAAGATTCAGTGGTTTGCTGAGCAGTTTACTTTCCTGTGAAACTCTTGTTGTCTATTCTGGACACTCACAATTACTGAGCGCTGTTTTACTAGCCCGTATTATGTTTGTTGAATCCTCTGTTAACATCTGAATGTTAAAAGAACTGCTGACTCAAAGGGAAGGTTTCAAAACAGTCATTAGATCGCATGTGTTTTATAGTAATGCAGCGTTGAGCACCATGCATGTTCCTTTCACAATGCTGTTTGCTAGAAACAAATACAGGTCTCTATTTGAGAATGTTTTCAGTGTCGCCATTACTGTAAAATCCCTCTTCTCTAATGGATTGAGATATTCTGATGACTCTTCTCACTTCTGATTCATTTTATCCAGGATTGGGTTTGTGTGCTTTCCTTGTTTTTTGCTATTTTTGTACGAGATATCACTGCTTCGTGGATACCTTCATGAGCTGAAAAGTCAATAATGGCTGTTTTATGAACAAAAAATGCTGAGCATTCATTTTTTGCTTTGTTTTCTGTTTCTGTTTCAGATGCAGTAAAGACAACTAGATAAACAAAGTGCCATTTCACTGTGTACGATACACATTTTATACTGTAATTGTAATTTGTTTATTAAGGAGAGAATGAATACATCTGTGTGCAGGAGTGATAACACATTTAGAGGAAGATACACGAACGTGAGTGTTGCCACACCACATCTGCTCAATGTGTGAAGAAGAAACGTCTTTAATAATATCTCACGAAAAATGTGTTTATTTTATAGCATTGTAAAGATTTCCACAGCTCCTTAGTATATACACTATTTATATACACTACTATTTTCATAAATAACTGTTTCTATCGTAATTAAAGGTCGACCTATACGGGTTTTTCTCTGGATGATGGTGATGCCGATATTTAGAAATCAGGCCAGCCGGTGGCCAATATATGAGGCCGATTGTTTTGGCCGATTTTCTTTTTTCCACCTTCATCTCATAAAATCTAACAGTTAAGTAATAAGAAGTGATACAGAATATAGCCTAAATTAAACATTTATTGAAGACATGTCTCTATAAATCAGTGCAATTGATTGAGAAAGATTGAGTGTTTATTGCAGGGTACAAGATAGTAGTCTAATTCAGAGTAATAATACATTGCTCAAAACTTTTAATCACCTTCTCAAACTGTTCTGAAGCATGCTTTTTGTTTATGTTTGCTGGCAGACACTGCTATAAGTCAAATGGACATAATCTAAGTGAAAACATAAATAAAAAAATCACTTATATTACACGGCCTGCTGCTCATAACTGCATTTTTAGTTATATTTAGCGTTTAACCTTTTTCTATTTTATAGGACAAGACAGAGGCGTTGCTAGAGCTAAAGCTCTACTGGGGCACAGGCCCCATCACTTTTTTTCTTCAAAACCTTCTTTGTGCAAGAAGAATGCAACACAATGCACTATACAAACTTCCCTTGCTTAAACCACTATTCCCACAGTCCAACAATACTGGGGAAGGTAAACATTATGTATTTACAAATATTAAAATATGAATATTAAATCTTCAACATACTTAACATAAACTTTATTAACACGGTTGCATGCACTGCATGGATCTGCACAATGATAACAATCAATAATTACATCTTTTCAAGAATTTACAATTACAGTATTTCAAGAAACCAGCCATTTTATGGCTCCAACTAATATAAAGAGCATATTTTATCTTAAAGAAAACAATATTTTCAACAAAGTTGGGTCATTTTTTAACCAACTGTACTGCATTAAACTGTACTGCCTAATAGCACAGTTATCTCAGCCATAGTTGCTGCCAACTTTTTATGTAATGTCCTAAACTAGAGCCAGTAAATTAAATATTAAGTAAGTAAAGAACACAAATGTTTCTGTAAGCAACAATGCAACTTTACAGACTTTGACAGGTTTTCCTCCAATGTCTGAGACCTGACTGTCTAGGGATGTTACAGTAGTTTGTTTATCAAGTCTTACATCCCTCAAACTCATCATCTCCCTTTCTGCTTCCATTTCCCTGCTTTGCACAAACAAATTCTGATGTCCATCTTCAGAGGCCATTAATTATGAGACAAAATAAGATGATTGATATTATTTAGAAAATTACTTTAGTTTTGTCATGTTTTCATAGAGTACATCAGTCGCGTGTCGTCACCCTTGCACGCCTGCGTTCTTCAGTTTTTGCAAGAAGGAAACACACAGACGCGCACGGACATAGATTTCTGCGCGAAAATATAGAGTTTGTGTTTTCGGACCGGTTAAAGTGCGCGACTGTGTCGCTTTTACAAGAGTTAATTAGGTTGCATATATATGTATACATTGCATATAGATCCATTTTGCCGCTATTATCAATGTAAATGATTACACTGACAAATAAAGTAAATTGTTAAAACTTAAACTTGAAATATATACTGGGGCACAGCAGATTTATACTGGGGCACGTGCCCCAGTAAAAGGGGTCTAGCGACGCCCCTGGGTCAATGACAGTAGAAAGCCCCCTATGGCGTTATTATAATGACAAATGTCGCGAGCGCATTATTACAAGGCGAGAGCGCATTCTTGTAATACGAGCGCGCGAATGTCTCCGCTCCCACGCCGATTTCCTTTGCTCATGCACAAAACTGGACGCGCGCTTTCAATTATACGCTGCTCTCTTATGAGTTTTCTCTCCTCTCGCTCAGTGAGCGTGTGCGCACTCAAAATGCGTTCCGTGCGTCCACGAATCCTTGGTACTCTTGCTCTCGAGAGGTCCTCCTGTGTGTTCCAGGCATTATAGGCTGTCAAAAGTAGTCAACCAATCAGGGATAGGCTTCCACGGCGGGCCAATGAAAATGCGACATCTTAACTACAGTAGGCCTAATTGTTAAAAATTAGGGCTGTCAAACGATTAATTGCGATTAATCGCATCCAGAATAAAAGTTTGTGTTCACATAATATATGTCTGTGTACTGTGCATAATAATTTTGTAGTTATTAACACATACACATACATGCATATATTTAAGGAAAATCTAAAAATTAATAAACATTTATATATAATTTCAATTATTATTAAATATAGGCCACACGTGGGTGGATGGGGGGCACCTCTGGGGCTGTTGCCCAGGGGCACCATGAAGTCTTAATACGCCTCTGGATCCACCACGTTCTCAGATAACAATTTTAATATATTTGATGCAACATTATTAATCAAATGTATATTAGAAATGAACGGCAAGGGAGCGTTTGGTATATTGCATAGAAGTTCAGTTTTATGCCCTGAACTTCTGGAACACTGAATGCAGAACACTTACAGTGTCTGTCTGCAAATGCATTAAATGCATAACCAAATAGGTATAGAATATTATAAGATATTTCCATATGCTCCACTGCTATTATTGTTTTGATATGTACCATTACTTGTAGTAAATATTATTTTAGAATAAAGCTAACTTAAGACACCAATCTAAATTGTTCGGCAATCAATTTAGTACTATTTTGACAATACTATGTTTAGTGTACGACATGCATGAGGACCACATGAACTTGAGGGTGTTGGCCTGTTTTGTCTGAATAACATGGTAGTTAAACTGACGTTTATATGTAGCCTACAAAGCATCCTAATGTCCTGTTCATTTCTAATACACATTTGATTAATAATGTTGCATCAAATATATTAATATTGTTACCTGAGAACGTGGTGGATCCATCTTGCTTCGTTGAATACGTCGAGTCACTTTCAACCAATAAGATGCCATGTAAAAGGGTCGCGTTTTCATTGGCCCACCGTGGAAGCCTATCCCTGATTGGTTGACTACTTTTGACAGCCTATAATGCCTGGAACACACAGGAGGACCTCTCGAGAGCAAGAGTACCAAAGGATTCGTGGAGGCACGGCACGCATTTTGAGTGCGCACGCGCTCACTGAGGTAGAGGAGAGAAAATTAACAAGAGAGCAGCGTATAATTGAAAGCGCGCGTCCAGTTTTGTGCATGAGCAAATCGTGAGAAATCATGAGAAATCGGCGTGTGAGCGGAGAGATTCGCGCGCTCGTATTACAAGAATGCGCTCGCGACATTTGTCATTATAATAACGCCATAAAGCGCGTCTTAATACCAAGTATAAGAGTCCGACCCACAGACATGCTTAAGGAGGAAAGTTAACGTGCACGTTTTAGCCAGAAGTTTCAACAAGGCGTGGCTATAGAGTGTGAGTTGCTCCGTCTCAAACCCAGCCTCAGAGGGAGAGAAATTCTGCGGTACAGAAACTGTATTGATAACGTCGGAGTTTATCTAGCTATACAATGCGGACTACGGTAATAATTTAGCCGCTGGGCTCGTTACCAGGTTTTGGTACCCATGCATAGCCTAAACTATGTGGTTGAAGGCTCGCTAACGATTGTGTTGTCACTTCATAAATGACACCATGCAGTTTCTAAATAAACTTGTGTCTCGATCAGCTTCCTTGTTCCCGTGGTCGTGAATCAGTATATCGCGTACAGGGGTTCGGCGACTGGTAAGGACCCTGGCTCACTTCACAGTGGGACACTGTTCACTTATTTTCCTGTGACGTGACTGCTTAAGCGCGTTGTGATACTTCACAGCTGGTATTGGTACAAAAGATAACATTAAAGAGGTGTGTGTGAGCTCGCAAGCACGATGTCAGACACTGCAATATTCTCTGGCCCCTCACTGCTTATCGTGGTGATGAGATTTATAGCAGATTATCATCACTAAATGGCTGGTTGTCTGAGTGGTGCCTGCAGAATGATATAGTTTTTATAAATAACTGGAAGAGTTTTGAGGGCAGACCTGACCTGTTGAAACGAGATGGTCTCCATCCCTCCTGGGCTGGGGCTTCCATCCTGTCTAGAAATATGGCAGAAAGTCTTAATTATGATAAAGCTTGATTCGCTGGGGCACAGGTCAGGCAGCAGACAGAATGGCTTAACCAACTGTCTGCTTGCCGTCTCACGTCGCAGAATACACAAAATGTACAACATGTAATAATCCGTTCTCCCAAACATCACAAAATAGAGACCGTGTCTGTCCCCCGGATTAGCAAACATAAATTAATGCATAAACCTCTTGAAAGTAATTTAATAAACGGTAAATAAACTAAACATGAACAAAATACAGATAATCAACTGTTACGACTCGGATTGCTAAATATTAGATCTCTCTCTAATAAAGCACTTTTTGTTAACGATATGATAACAGATCATAAAATAGACATGCTCTGTTTGACAGAAACATGGCTAAAACCAGATGATTATAATACTTTAAATGAATCTGTCCCCCAAGATTATTATTATAAACATGAGCCTCGTCTAAAAGGCAGAGGGGGAGGTGTCGCAGCACTTTACAATAACTCTTTTAGCATTTCCCAGAAGTCGAACTCTAAATATAATTAGTTTGAAGTCATGGTACTTCATGTTTCAACACCTAATACTAAAGATAAAACATTTTTTAAATTTATTCTAGCTATTGTATATAGGCCTCCAGGGCACCACACAGATTTTATTCAAGAATTTGGTGGGTTCTTATCAGAACTAGTACTGGCCGCAGATAGACTCCTTGTCGTTGGTGACTTTAACATCCATGTAGATAACGTTACAGATGCCTTAGGAATGGCTTTCAAAGACACTCTTAACTCCATGGGCGTTAGTCAACATGTGTCAGGACCCACTCACATTTGTAATCATACTTTAGATTTAATACTGTTTTACGGTATAAATTCTCAACTCAACTTTATTTATATAGCGCTTTTTACAATTTTCATTGTTACAAAGCAGCTGTACATAAGACATATTGACTATAAGCAAAATAATTAAAGTTGTACCTGCAAAAACAAGAAAAAGTTGAAAACACAGAAGACAGACATACCCACATACAAAACACTCCACACACACAATATGCACACTAACACACATAGACACACACACACGGACGCGCACGCACGCACACACACGTACACAGACAAGTACGCACACACACACACACACACACACACACACACACACACACACACACACACGCGCACGCACGCACACACACACACACACACACACACACACACACACGCTCAGTGAGAGCACACATTTAAGATAAAGGAGAGAGAAGCACAGGTCAAATATAACAGACTATAAATTCCTATATGCAATATTAATTAAGTAAAACTTTAAAATTCTAAAGCAGCCCCCCGGCCAGGCAAATAGTGCAAAAAACAGTATGCAAAAGGTGGCGAGGAACCCAAAACTCTAATCGAGAAAAAAAACCTCAGGAGAACCCAGGCCCAACCAGGGGATTCCAGTTCCCCTCTGGCAAAAGCTGCTGCCTCTGCACAAGCTCCAGAGAGCTTGCACAACAAGGCTAAATAAAATAAATAAACTTACTAATAAGGTAAATTATAGTTTAAGATTATCATTAATAATCTAATAGCATTTGAAATTTTGTGGCGAAGACGTGTCAGGTGACCGCGTCCTTCTTTATCCAGCTCTATCATCTCAGCTCTTGTCAGGTCACCGCTTCCCATTCTCCGCTCTACCATCATGTCAGGCCATGAAGACATGTCAGGTGACCGCGTCCTTCTTTATCCAGCTCTATCATCTCAGCTCTTGTCAGGTCGCCGTTTCCCATTCTCCGCTCTACCATCAGGTCAGGCCATGAACTGCATCCTGCTCGCTGTGGTAACCTTGGAACAATGAGACAAGACTGGCTGAGAGTAGAGTACTGTTCTGCACTCTTTGATGCAACAAGTACATCAGTTGTGTTCCTGGTTCGGTTGATCTAACTAATGCAGCCTAAACCCTCAGAGGATTTATATTATGGAAGTGTAGTGTATGCAAGATTAAAAAGATGCGTCTTTAGTCTAGATTTAAACTGACAGAGTGTGTCTGCCTTCCGGACAGTGCAGGGAAGACTATTCCAAAGTCTAGGCGCTAGATAGGAAATGGATCTACCACCTGCACTTGATTTTGAAATTCTAGGTATTACCAACTGACAGGACGCCTGAGAGCGTAATGCACGTGAAGGACTGTAATACAAGAGGAGTTCACTCAGGTACTGAGGAGCTAAACCATGTAGGGCTTTATAGGTAATAAGCAAGATTTTAAAGTTAACGCGATGCTTTATAGGTAACCAGTGCAAGGTTGACAGAACCGGGCTAATATGTTCATACTTTTTTGTACGTGTAAGAACTCGAGCTGCCGCGTTTTGGACCAGTTGGAGTTTTTGTAATAAGCTTGCAGGGCAACCACCTAACAGAGCATTACAGTAGTCTAGTCTTGATGTCATGAATGCATGAATTAACTTCTCTGCATCTGACATTGACAGCATATGACGTAGTTTAGATATATTCCTAAAATGGAAAAACACAATTTTACAGGTGTTGGCGACGTGGCTCTCAAATGACAGATTACTATCGAATAGAACACCAAGATACTTTGCTGACGATGTTAAAATGTTGGACGATGTTAAAATCCTTCAGCAGAGTGAAGACATTTCGGATCATTATCTGGTATTATGTTTGCTTCACTGGCCTACGGCTGCAAATAAAACTCATTGTTACAAATATGGTAGAACAATAACTTGTCACTTCAAAAATTTGAAGTTATCAGGTAACTTCAAACGTGGGGCAGTCGTGGCCTAATGGTTAGAGAGTCGGACTCGTGGCCTAATGGTTAGAGAGTCGGACGCGTGACCAGAAGGTTGCCGGTTCGATTCTCAGGGCCGGCGGGTAACGACTGAGGTGCCCTTGAGCAAGGCACCTTACCCCTACTAGCTGCCCACTGTTCCGGGTTCATTGCTGTGCATGTGTTCACTACTTACTGGATGGGTTAATTGCAGAGGTCACATTTCGTGTATGGGTCACCATATCTGACAAATAGGTCACTTTCACCTTTCAGGTAGTTAACAAGTTAGCAGGCAGAGGGGGACATCACAGTGCAAGAGGCAGCGTTGCGTGTTGCACAACAATGCTTAGCTGCTCACAGATGCACCTGCCTGTTAGGGGCGATTCACATTTTGTGTGTTCCCCTTTTAAAAAAAGTTATTTTAAATGTAGAAATGCGGCAGGCGCGCGCAAATGAGGAGCGATGCGGTGCGATGCACATACGGTGCGGCGCGCACATTTTTCTAGGCACGTCTGCGCCGCATCGAGATGGAAATGGTTCACCTTTCAGAGTGGTGCAGCTCGCATTTTCCGTGCGGTTTTAGACGCAAAATGTGAATCGCCCCTTAATCGGCATAATTGCGGCACAATCGGCCGATGCCGATTAATTAAAAAATACAGAAAATCGGCCCGATTATTCGGCCGGCCGATCAGCCGGTCGACCTCTAATCATAATGCATTAAGTGGCAGACAATAAATGACATTTGGTGTCAATTCACTGTTTTTATGTATAACACTCTTTAGAGGTGGAGAAACTATGAATAACTGTTATTATGCAATACATGCAGTTCTTTAACAAGAACCTGCTTAAAACGTTAGAACTCAATCTAAACGTAACTTTCATCATGAAATAAGAAAACATATTCTAAAGATGGCTTAATGAAAATATGTGCCAAATACAAAATCATTGAAAAAGTAGAATGGTGTCCTTTTTTGGGAATAAAAGAGCGAGGCATTTCAACACCTGTGAAGCAGTGTGTGCAGAAACAAGTGACTTTTCATCTAAATCAAGGGACATTTCTTCTAAAGCTTCCTTTTAAGAACTTACCAGCATTCGAAAAAATCCCATGAATGATTAATATTTAATGATGAATAATAATGTGAATTGTGGTGCAGTGGTCAGTCAACTGGCTTGAGACTTGCGCTGGGGCTTTTGAGGACTGTCGATGGGCAAGAGCACAGCACCGTGTCTGTGGTCACCTGACTCATCTCTGTAAAACTTCATTAACACTTTAAAATGCTATGGGCATAAAAGAGAAATGAAACTGTTTGAGGTTTTGTTTTTGCTGACTAACGTGCTAAATTTAGTCGTCTTTGCTAAAGCAGCGATCTGGTCATACTGTACTCTGAGCTACGGAGCAAACTTGTCCCTTGTGCAGAATGCGAGTAAAAACGCTGACTTACATTTTAAGATGGATGAAATTATATCTGAAGAACACAAGTCAATAGTGGCTTGAGAGTGGGCACTTAGGGATTGGATGGAGCGAAAAATGTATTCTTAGATGCATCTCAATGCAGACAATTCTGAATAGATTCACAAATGTCAAAAAGCTGTTTTTTAAAATGTTAGTTAATATAATAACGTATTATCAGAACAAAAAGGCAGATATCAACTGGGAGAGCAATGCAGCATCCGGACAGTTTATAGAACGCATAGAGGAAGAGAAAGCCAAATACATCCAGTCCCATTGTACTAAACTGCGAGACTCTTTTTGCAGCGTTGAATCACTGTTTTATCTTAACAACATAAACAAACGTTACTGCGCATGCGCACTTTTGTGACTCCAACTTAACTTCCGGTACACATTCACAAACAGTGCCTGTAGATTATTTCTGATAACAATCACTGGCTAAACTTTCTCTCCAAAATTTAGAATTTAGACTGCGATACCAAGCTCGACCGCTAGATGTCAATGTACCATACAGTTACTTTGAATGCGACTGAACTACCCATTCAACAAATTGTTTATTTAATAAAATGAGCATAAAACAAAATTCAACAAATCGTTTATTTAAAACGTCTCGGTTACGACTGTAACCTCCGTTCCCTGATGGAGGGAACGAGACGTTGTGTTGAGAGACAGACTGAGGTTTGATCTTGAGAACCTATCATCTCTGAGAGGAATTTAAAACGCCAATGGGCTTGGCGAATGGCACACGCACGCCAGTCCCCGCCCGGTACATGCGGGTATAAAAGGGAGGTGGCGTCTGCCATTCACTCACACTTTGGGCTGAGGAACCTGAGAGATATCTCCCAGTCGCTGCAGTGGGTCGGTGAAGCGTTGTGGCATGAAGACACATGTCTCGTTCCCTCCATCAGGGAACGGAGGTTACAGTCATAACCGAGACGTTCCCCTTCAGTCGGTCTCTCGACGTTGTGTTGAGAGACAGACTGGGGACCTGTCTTTACACGCCACAGCGCTGAGCCATATCACGACCTCAAGCGTAGCGACACTGACTAGACTAGCGAGTCACGAGTGAGTGCTACTGCGAGACGTAATCTTCCAGTGGGATCAGTACTTGGTAGCATACCCTGAGAGGCTCGTACCGACGGCCATGACAGACGGTGGCGTTTGTCTCTTATTAGCGAGATGCCGCCCGGTGCCGTAAGGAACACTGGGGAAACACTGCTCTCCTCGTTGAAGAGTGTGTTACGGAGGCCACATCCTACCGCAAGGGGATGTTACATGTGGAGACACTAACATGGTCTCACCGGTGGGGAGAACACATGCGAAAAAATGCGCCAGCCCGAGTAGGGGGGACAGAACCCAACAAATTGTTTATTTTTGGAGGGGAGGGGACGGAGGGGCGGTCACCGGTTCACCGATAGCGGAACCAAGAGTTAGGAATTAAACATACGGGAAGACCCTGAAGGGGAGTCATTATGTATGGGGCAACAGTCCGAGTATAGGGGTCCACCTGAGCAGGGGCGACTCTATCAGTACTGGACTTGGTTACAACAGACCGCTCTGCCCGGTCTGTTACCACAATTGCCAGTGCTTAGTGATGGATGGAATGCCTGTACTTCGCCCTAAGGGGGGAAGTAGGGAGGCTAAAATAGCGCGCTAGACTCGCCTGGAGAGAGGAGAAGGCGCTTTCGCAGGCGTATGCCCAACCCAGTTGCCGACCTCACATGCTGGTAGCGTGTAAGACACGGGCTGACACTGGTTCCACGCAGAGGTTGTAACCTCGCGAAGGTACTGTGCGTAGCCCAACCCGCAGCACTACATATGTCTGCCAGAGAGGCGCCCAGAGCAGTGCCCACGAGGAGGCCATACCCAGGGTGGAGTGGGCTCTCACTGCAAGCGGGCATGGGCGATCTTGGGACCCACGATCCAGTGCGCCAATCTCTGTTTGGAGACAGCCCTCCCTTGTGCTGTCCCACAAAACAGACAAAGAGCTGCTCAGAGCTTCTAAGGCTCTGCATGCGATCCAAGTAGAGGCGCAATGCGCGTACTGGACACAACATGTTGGAGGTTGGGTCTTCCTTCCCAAAGGGGAGCACCTGCAGGTTCACCACTTGGTCCCGAAAGGGAGTGGTGGGATCCTTGGACACGTAACCTGGCCGGGTCTCAGGATAAAATGTGAACTACCGGGCCCGAATTCTATGCACCCATGGGACACGGAAAATGCCTGGAGGTCCCCTACCCTCTTGATGGAAGCGAGCGCCAGTAAGAGTGCCATCTTAATCGTCAGATGAGAAAGACTGGCATCTCTGAGGGGCTCGAAAGGGGTCATACAAAGGCCCTGTAGGACCACATTAAGGTCCCAAGAGGGTACGGAGCGTGGTCGAGGTGGATTCATCCTTCTCGCGCCCCTAAGGAACCTGGTGACAAGGTCATGTTGGCCGAAGGACTTACCCTCCACGAGATCGTGATGAGCGGCAATAGCGGCTACATACACTTTCAGCGTGGATGGGGAGAGGTTGCTCTTGAGTCTCTCCTGTAGGACCCGATCGGCAACTCCGTGGATTCTCCCCTTGGGAAGAACACCAGGACGAGAAGAGATGCCACTTATAAGCGTATAAACGCCTAGTGGCGGGGGCTCTAGCCTGCAGGACGGTTTCCTGACCACCGGCGTCAAGCCACTCAAGGTCTCCTTGTCCTGTCCAGGGGCCAGACGTGGAGATTCCAGAGGCCTTGCTTGGGGTGCCACACCGTGCCTTTCCCCTGTGACAGAAGGTCCTTCGTCAGGGGAATCGGCCAGGGGGGAACTGTCTTCAGAGCCACCAGGTCTGAGAACCAAGTATGGTTGGGCCAGTAAGGTGTAACTAACAGTACTTGGTGTCCCTCTTCCCTGGCCTTGCACAGGACCTGTGCAAGGAGGCTCACTGGGGGGAAGGCGTACTTCCGCTTGTCCTGCGGCCAGCTGTGTGCTAAGGCATCCATGCCGAGGGGCCCCTCGGTCAGGGAGTACCAAAGAGGGCAATGGGTCGAGTCCAGGGAGTCAAACAGGTCCATCTGCGCCTGGCCGAACCGCTCCCATATGAGCCGGACTGCGCGGGGATGGAGTCGCCATTCTTGTTCCCTGACGAGAGAGCGCATCGGCTGTCTGGTTCAGGTCGCCTGGGATGAAGGTGGCTCGCAGGGACTTGATCACCTGCTGACTCCAGAGGAGGAGGCGTCGGGCAAGTCGTGACATCTGCCATGAGCGTATGCCGCCTATGATTGATGTACGCCACGGCAGTCGTGCTGTCCGACTGGACCAGCACGTGTTTGTCCTGCATGAGGGGTTGGAACCTCCTCAGTGCCAAGAGGACAGCCAACAACTCTAGTCAGTTGATGTGCCACTGCAGCTGGGGACCCTTCCACTGCCCCGATACTGCAGGGTGGCATCTGTCGTAAACCACGACGCGCCTCGAACCCTGCCATCAAATCTGACCAAGGGGTGAGGGTGCGAAGGCACTGAGGTGTCACCGTAATGCGCCTGGTGCCGGTGTGCCACGCCCTCCAAGGAACACGACTCTGAAGCCAGTGCTGAAGCAGTCGCATGTGCATCATCCTGAGAGGGATAACCCCTGTCGAGGACGCCATGTGCCCCAGGAGCCTCTGAAAATGTTTCAGCGGGACCGCTGATGTCTATCTGAAATGTTTCAGACAGTTCGTTTCAGACGCTCGTCCCTCGAACGCGAACCGCAGGAACGGCCGGTGTCGAGGGAGGATGGAGATGTGAAAGTACCTCCACTACCGACCACGTCCCTCAGGTCGATTGCCACGAACCAATCTTGGTGACGAACTGAGCCCAAGATGGGCTTCTGCATCAGCATCCTGAACGGCAGCCTGAACTCCCGTCTTTGTGAACTCCTCATGCACATCCAGGTCAGCCGTCACGGCCGTCCGGACATGCATGGCCGTCATCTCTGCGTCGCCTCGTCTTGGGCTCGATTGCCCGGGGGCGGGAGCTCCAAGGGGTCTCCGCATCCGATGCCAGGAGGTAGCTGGCCGACGTTATGACAGAAAGTTCGTCCCCATCCCGTTGTCGAGTCTGCCCGCTATGGGACAGTACACCGCTGCCCATCGGGGACGAGCCAGGTGAGCATGCCGGGGCACAGATGGTCCGCGAGCCGAAACAGGTGGTGACATCCATGGGAATCCCCTATAACCCCGAACTTGCTCGGGAAGCAGACGGGGTTGCGGCTACATTCCGAAGAACGTAGCCGACCATGACCACAACACCTTAATCGACGAGCCCTGCCACTGCATGCTGGAACCCCAACATGCAATACAGGTGTCGTCCCTGTCGGACTCGGGGTTGAGTCTGTCATACCCAAGAACACATCTGCGAGACATGCCCGAAGACAGTGCAGACTGTGAAAGGAAATTTGCTGTATTAGAAATATCTGCGGCTCGCTGCCGAGACACCCAGGGGAAGTCCGCTACCGAGAGGGAGAAATCTGCTTCTGGTTCTGCTTCGCATCATAAATCCAGCAGTTTGGAAGGAGAATTCTCGGAGAGAAGAATTGCTTGACATGTACCGTCATGCAGGTTCTAAAGAACAAAGGATGAGTGGCCGATGCCACCTCACTTTTATACCCGTATGCACGGGGCGGGGACTGGCGTGTGTGTGCCATTCGCCAAAGCCCGTTCTCAAGATCAAACCCCAGTCTGTCTCTCAACACAATGTCGAGAGACCGACTGAAGGGGAACAATTATTATACAATAAAATAATGATATAAATTAATATTAACTGTCATGGTTCTGCTTCTTTTAGTCTTGGATTTCCTGGTCCTGAGGCAGAGCCATGACAAAGTCTTTGGTTATGTGTGGAGAGAAACATATTATTGTCCTTTTGACAATAATATGCGTTCTCTCCAGTGTCTTGTCATTGGCCCCGCCCCTCTCATTTCCCGTATTACTTCCCGGCCGTCTTCCATTACCCTCACATGCCCTGTGTCATTATCCCTCGTTTGTCTTTCCTATATATACCCTCTTGTTTCTTTGTCCTGTGCTCGTGGATTGTACTGAGTATGTGCTGTGTTTGAGTGTACTCCTGTGCTTACCTGGTTGTATCGTCCCCATGTTTACCCGTGTTCTTGTTACCTTGCCCTATCTGTGGATTTTAGTTTTATTTTGATCCTGTCTCTACGTTTTGCTCCCACGTGGGAAGTCTTTGTTTTTGTATTTATCCTTAGTTGGTTTTTTCCCCATCGAGGGTGTTTTTGTTCGTTTAATTAAAGTCTTGTTTAACCCCTTCACCACCGTCTGCCTGCATTTGGGTTCTTCCACCACGCAAGTCGTGACATTAACATGAATTAAATAAAATATTTATATTATTAGACACAATCCAAACACAAACTGGAAGTTAACTGAGGGTCAGGTGCAGGCGCATCCGATACGGTCTATACTTGATTCATGCTTGACCATGTTTTTTGTCAGAATTTTTTCAGGGCTGTATAGGGTGATTTAAATTAGGGATGCACCGATATGTAAATTTTGACCGATCATTCTTTAACATTGGAAGCCGATAACCGATATATTGGCCGATATACAGTATCTAAATATTATTATAAAATTCCATAAGACTGAAACAAAAGGCAACAAGTGGACAACTGCTTTTATTTGAAAACATTGACTGCAGAAAACAAGGTAACCATTAGTTCCCTTTATTCCCTGAAAATCATGTACCAAGCCTACTTTACACTAGTTAACCATTCTTTAACCTTCAACCTTTTCTGGTCTATTTTTTATTTAATAAACAAATGATAGATGTTCTTCCAGAGCAACCCAGAAAATGTTCTTAAGAGCCACATGTCTAACAGGTCTCACAACAGAAAGCATTCAGATAGCAGTCTGATTCAAACAATATGCTTTTGTTCCTATAATTTACACATTCATTAATACTGTATCTACATACTGTACCTACATCAACAATGTTTTGCTAATAGCAGTAAGTTAATGATCATGACAGAAAGACAGTACTGTACAGAATTTTAACTGTGAGCAGCTTGCAGCCGAAGAAGTTTAACCAGAAGAAATGATTTATGATTTATCGGCTATTTTATGATTTATCGGTTTTATCAACACCAGCATACAGTACAGACGGAGCATGTTTAAATTAAGGATGCACGATAAATTATCAGCCATATCAGTATCGGCCGATCAATGGTCATTGTTTATGTTATCATTTCGGCCGATACTGATATGGCTGATCATTTATC
Source organism: Triplophysa rosa (assembly GCF_024868665.1). Lineage (NCBI taxonomy): Eukaryota > Metazoa > Chordata > Actinopteri > Cypriniformes > Nemacheilidae > Triplophysa > Triplophysa rosa. The sequence goes on along the minus strand of NC_079912.1, from coordinate 1,742,117 downwards.
GTGCATCTTTAATTTAAACATGCTCCGTCTGTACTGTATGCTGGTGTTGATATTGCCAGTCATTTCCTTTAAATCTGATGACACCATCCATGCAGCCTGACAGTACTGACAGTCTGTTGTTTCCTCACTTTATTCCTCAATGTTCTAGTGAAAATCTGGACCCTAAATGTAAAAAGTCAGGAGGTTCTCATCGTAGCCATTCTCTGATTCAGCCCTGCACGTCTCATGATCACACGCAGTCAGGCTAATTTCGCCTCTCATTTATTTGCCTATGACCCACTTCTGTTACTGTGTGTGCGTGTGTGTGTCAGTGTGCGCAGTAAGCCTGGGGAAAGATATGTACACATATGTACAGAACAAACACACACACACACACGCACGCACGCACGCACGCACGCACGCACACACACACACACACACACACACATGTAATATGCATGTATGGTATGTTTTGCATCATGTGCAGTATGTGAAACATTGATCTTTTTTTCTGTGTGGTTTCAGTGGTTCTCTGGAGTCACATATGACTTCTTCCCACAAAGCTAAAGAGGGTCCAGATGAAACTAGAGCTTTAGATGCAAGCCAGTTTGATCTCCCCTCAACTGTGTGTGTGTGTGTGTGTGTGAGAGAGAGAGAGAGAGAGAGAGAGGGAGGAGAGGTAGAGTGCATGATAGTGGGAGAGATCAGATACACAGATCGTTCCAGTGCTGGAGGTGATCGGACACAACTACGGATGTGTCGGGGGAAAGGCATTGCTTGCTCTTCTTAACATTCTCATCAGGTCTTATTTTGGTTCTGTCTCAGTGGACTCTGTTCTGTCAGTCCTGCCTGTGGAGCAAAAGAGGTCTTGGAATGAGAATGCTCGCACTACATGTTCAGGTATTTCTAATGAATTAGAGTGATTTTTCTAATGTCCTGAGAGTCAAAAAGTGAAAGCTGGGCTCTTGGAGTGGCCGAGGGACTTTGGGAAGTGTGGCTGCGTTGCTTTGTGTGTATGTGTGTTATCAACTCATCTGTGCATTGTAGATGCAGATGCTTCTATTTTTGGCCTTAATAAATGAGCGTGTGCGTGTGAGAGAGAGAGTGAGAGTGAGTTTTCTCTCAATTACACTTTTAGAGTGTGTGGGTGTGTGCTGTTTTTGGTGATGAGAGAGGCCTGCTGAGAGCAAAGGTAGGTCACAGCGCACAGGGAACATAGTGATACACTCAAACACTTATCCAGGAAACACCAGCACACTGTCAGTCTGATCTGTTGATGACATACCATGCTAGTTTTTAGTGATAGAAAGTAATGTGCACATTCTTAAACATCTTTGTGATTATATCAATGAGCAATTTGGTGTTACCACATGTTGGACATGAGCTTTTTGTATGCTGTTGATTTGGACAGCATCGATCAGTCTCCAGCATCATTTTCTTACTTTTGGTCCCAGTTTCTCATCTCGCTGTTGAAAGAGGTCAATCCTGTGCTTCCCTCCTTCTGTAGCGTCCCTGCTCGTTATTTAGGGCTTACGTAAATCCTGGCTTAACTTGTTCTGTATTTCACATTGTTTACACTGTACTTCACACGCTTGATTAGTAATTGATCAGTTTTTTTCAGTTTTATTTGCATTCTCCGTCTATGTAATTGTCGGCAGGCAAATCCGGCCTGATTCTCCCAAGTCAGCATTTGTCATCCACATCTTCAGATGTGCATTTAAATGCTGAAACTGAATGCAGCAAATGGAATTTAATGTGACTCTGCAAACCTCATAAAAGAATGGATTGAGACAGTTTGTAATTGGTTGTGTGTTTCTGATCTGCTTGCTATAGCGCATTGGGTCACATTGTATATTTTTGTATTTTCTCATCTGGTTCAAATCCTGTATCTGACTCATTCTTCAGTGGAACACAAAAGAAGATATTTCGAGAAATGTCTCAGTGGTTTTGTGTTCGCCCAATGGAACTGAATGTTGTCGACGTTTTTCTAAATATCTTCTTTGGCGTTGTGCAGAAGAAACGATAAAAGACTTAATTTTGGGAAATACGATCTCTTTAAATGTATTGTGAATAGTCCAGTTCATAGCTGTCCTCATACAGTACATACTGCAGAAAAATATGCCTGGAACATTCCGAGAAATGTTGTATAGTGTGTTACTAGTCAAGGTGACAGCTTGACCCTCTTCAGTTTATTTATTAGCAGCTATATATAGTAACTTTACTGCAGGAGATCTACTATATCTCCTTCACATGTGCTTCCATGGTTTATGTAGGGCAACAGAATGTGATCATTTCTGCAGCACTGGTCAGACGGGCAGTGGTCTTGTCTTTCTGGTCACATCTCACCATTTCTTGCTGATAAATATGAATTTACTGATATATAAATAAGAATATGTGTATGTGCCCTGCAATGGACTGTCCGTCTATCCAAGGTGTATCTTGTGAGATAGGTTGTATGATGAATCTTGTTATTTATGTTTGATCATAATTCTGTGATGACAGGGGTGTTCCTGAGTTCCCTGCATTTTTATGATAATTTTTTTTGTTTTAATAGAATAAATGTGACGGTAATGTGAGCTGTAATTTGGGGTGTCAAAGGTTTTGAGCTTTCTATAGTTGGAATGTGTAGTATATTGTTCATCACTGCATGTTTGTGTCTCTGTTGAAAGTAAATGTTAATAGATTTAGATCATCAGATCCATTCCAGAGATTCTCATCCAAAGCTTGATCACCTGGTTAAGGTGTGTTATTATTTGGGTTGAAGCGTCTTTTTAAATCATGTTTTGGCATGTTCATAGAAATAAAATGGTTTACTGTAGCTTGCCATGACCAGTCAATAAAATCATTTTTTTACAACCCGCCATAACAAAAGTAACAAATACTATGAGTTGAATTATCTAGGAATACTAAGAGTTCAATAATATAATTAGTTAAAAAATGATTTTGTTCCTCTGGATTGTACGGTGCTTTTTGCCACATGCAAAATGTCTGGACATAGAGCGTTCGGATTGGCTTGTTCATTGAATGAATAAAAAAGGATGTGCTGCTCCCCTGACTGTTTTGTCTGTTTACAGAACGCACGCCGATGTAGAGACAGGTGTGATTTATCCAGAAGCCGTCAGGAGGGAAAAAGTATCACACTTTAACAGACACAGCAATCATTACAGACTTCACCAGTGGTCTGATGTAAAAACTAATCAGGACATAAGCTCATAAAATCATTGCAGATAAACACGTTGACATGCGTAACGTGGGATGTTTGTAAATCAGCATGAAGTGGAAAGTGTTTTTACTTGCGAGCAGAATGGCGCTGTGCTGAGCTCAAGGGAATATGCAGAAAGGACCATTGGCTGCGCTGTCATTGGTTTGCTAATGTAGTGATGGACAATGAGAGAGAGAGAGAAAAAGAGAGAGAGAGACCAATACCAGACCTGGTTGCTCTACTTTTTTTTAACGGGTTATAAAAGTGGGACAGTCTGTTCCATGGAAGTTCTCCAATTAAAGTTTCTGGGGACCAATTCACTGGAAATATATCTATATTCACCCTGTCCTACATAGGCAGAGGCGGTGCTCTATGTATGTGAAACAGTGATGGAGTACAATAAGACAAGAAGTGTGTGAAGGATTTTTTTTCATGGATACGGAGCAGGCGAGCGTGCCGAACGGACGGTTGGATGTGTGTGTAAGATGCACCTTGTAGATAATATAGTGTAAAGTTTGACCTGGTAATGATCGGCTGGGTTTCTCTGACCTTTCTGTCGTGTCGGTTCGGTGAAATGGACACACAGATCGCTGCAGGTTTCGTGGCCTGGTCTGGTATCTCTGCACTTCTCGCTTTGTCCTTGGGCTGCTGGTTTCTGCGTTTCTCTCTCTGAATCGTCTCTAGAGATCGAAATGAGGACAGTGCTCTATTTTCCCCACCTGCCCCAGTCAACTGCCAATTATACTGCAGAAAGCTAATCGCAGACACATGTCTGCCTTCTCATTGGTCAGATTTTATTCTCCATTTAATATGAAGGGATCTGTGTATGTGCATGGTGTCATTAAAAATGTATTAGGCATCATGTGATATTTATTGTGGGTTATACATAAATAAAAGCGACAAAAAAGACACTTGGAACGAACACAAAAAATATTACAACACACAAGGAAGTTTATTTGCACACATTCTGTTATTATCATATTCATTTGTATTGTTAATATACAAATGAACATATGAGATGTAGGTTTTTATTTGAAAGAATTAGTCAATGATGTCCGGAACTGAAAATGACTAACATTCTTCTAAATATCTTTCTTTGTGTTCATTGGAAAAAAATCATATGCATTAACGCGCTAACGTTGACAGCCCTACTAATTATTTAATATAGTAATATAATTAGTCTCGATGAGGCCGTTAGACATTGTTACCTCTTGTTTGCATAAAGTTGCATAAAAGAAGTAAAAAGTACTTCAGTCTCATTCATGACTTGTTCTCTGTTAATCTCACCCCTCTAAAATGTATTCTTTCTTACTATTTTTCATTTTAGTCTGTCTAACCAACACGTGACGACAATACGCACAATGGCCCACCACCACGACCTCAACGCTGGTTGCTGACCCAAAGGATGCTGGGAAATACCAAGCGCTTTTTTGGCAGCATGGAGGACAAAGACGGTGAGGATGAGGAGGATGAAGAGGAGAGGTTGAGGAGAGGAAAACAAAATGGGCTGATAGATTTGGGAGCCAAAGAACATCAGAACCGAGGTGGACGCAAGACAGATGGGTCCAAGCCAGCGGCTGTCGTGATTGGCTGGCAACGAGGAGAGAGGCAACCGAGGGCGGTCAATTCTGCCCAAAGAGGAATTCCTCATTTGCCCAGTCAGCCGACTCTGTTTTATCAGACGACCAATCAGCCGATGTATCATCCAGTCTTGACCAATCAGCAGTCCCGGAGGCGTATGATGGAGCGGAGTATGACCGCGGTCACGCCTGTAGAAGACTCGCATCTCGCCGTGATTGTGTTCCGAATTGGCATACCTGATATCAAACAAACGGTCTGTACATTTCTCTTGACATGCATTTAGATTTACTCTACAGATAGCAAATTAGCCAAATACATATATCATTGCTGTCCTTCTGAAACCTCAAGTGTCCAAATCGGCTGTTTTTCAGGAAATGGAAAAACACTGTACTTTTAAAATGATTAAATACTGTGGTGTCAAAGTTGACAAGCACTTTTTTAATACTTTTTATTGGTTAGATATTTACAAATCCTAGTGACACACAAAAAGGGTGACGAGTAATAATGATTTATGGCAACAACAACAAAAATCACGAAGTATGGAGATATGAGGTTTCAGAAGGACAGCAGTGATATGCAAAAATTGACTGATCAAATTCTTCTGAAGTGAAATGGATGTTAAATCTTATATATTGATTTTAGGGCTTGGTTTTTGTCAGCAATTCACTGTTTTGTATATTTTTATTTCTTGACATTTTAAATTTCAGAATTTAAAACAAGGGTTGATACTTAAATGAACATACTCATAAAAAATTTAAAATGAAATATCTATCTAAAAAAAATACATTAGAAAAATAATTTTAATTTTTTATGCCTTGAAATCTTCTGCAGCAAATCTCAAATCACACATGGTGCCAAATTTAACACATCGCTGCACCTTACTGTATTAATATTATAGATATACAGCTGCAGAAAAAATAAAGAGACAATTTCAAAATTATTTTCAGTTTTCTTGAATTTACTATTTACAGGTATGTGTTTTTGGTAAAATAATCATTTTTGCTTCATTTTGTGAACTACTAACAACATTTCTTCCAAATGTCAAATAAAATGTTGTTATGAATTTACATTTATTGGCTGAAAATTTAAACTGGAGAAACAGCTGAAAATAACAGAAAAGATGCTCTGTATTTTTTCAACCTCAAATACGGTGAAGAAAACAAGTTCAGATTCACTTTTAAGCAATACAACAGTCATATTTGTACAGTCAGTATTTCACATTGCTGCTGGATGACTTTGTCACTCCTGAGGTTTCATTTTGTTAAAATTCAACAGACACTGGACTGGAATGACCACAATACATCTAGAAATGATGATTAAATGAACATTTGGAATGCTCTCTTGATTTTTTTTGTCCACGGCTGTGCTGTATATAATACATATTAAATTATGATACTCTATTTACTCATTATGTGTCTCAGTGTAAAAGTGGGAGGGGTTGAATCGTGTGTGTGTATAGCTATTCTGGGGAAAATGTGAATACACACACTCATTTAGAGTTTCCTTGTCTAATATGTGAGAAAGCGCTTTCCTAATTTAAAGGGGTCACATGACAGGGCTAAAATGAATATTATCGTTTGTTTTAGATGTAATGCAATGTGTATACACGATTTAAGGTTAAAAAATGCTGTATGTTCCACATACCATGCATGTTTGTATCTCCTCTTTGCCCCGCCTCTCTGAAACGCGCTGATTTTTTACAAAGCTCATGGCTCTGAAAAGCGAGGTGTGATATGATTGGCCAGTTTACAAGTGCGTAGTGATTGGTGGAAATACTGCAAACGTGTGACGAAAACACTTCTTACCATATTTGGAACATCAGGTTCCTCTTCAATTGTACTGACAGGTACGCCCACCTTACTTGCGTATACATTTGTGCGGTCTTAGTCAACTCATACCACGAACTGACGTAGATTTGTGGGGGTGTGGTTACACGAGGTGTTTCAGGTAGGTCTGGGAGAGCATTCGCTTTTAGATAGAATGCATCTTTTGTTCCCCCACTTTAATTTTTGCAATTTTACGTGTCTAATACATGCATGGGCAACTTATAACACACCAAAGAAAAAACGTATTCGCACCATATGACCCCTTTAATGTGAATAATCTTTCTCATCCAAATTTCAATTATGAGCTAACTTTAATTGCACCACGTTAACAATCCATGCATAATTAGTGGTGCATGTATGCATTTACTCCCCATATACAGTAGCTGACATCATTCCAGATGTGTTTTTGGATGAACAGAAAAATAATCGATTACTTTCTAACAGCAAACAAATCTTTCTTTCAATTTAAAATGTACTGACATTAAAGGAGCATACTGGGTTTGAAAAGCTCATTGGACGACACAAAATAATTTTGATCAAATCTAGGGAATTTCTTAAAAGTTCTTTCCCTGAAGAACATTTATTTTTTATATTTGATCATGTAGGTTGTTAAGGATATTATAAATGCTTCCTTCATTTTTAAGATTTGGCAGGATTTCTTTTATCTGGCTCGTCCTTCACTCTGAAACAGTTCAGTGTATTCCTCAGTTCTTCTTTTACCCCTGTTTTCTCTCTCGCCATCTGCAGAAGTGTTTGCGCTTTGATCCGGATTCCACCGTTTGGAGTGCAAAGCAACAGATTATTTGTTCTCTCAGCGAGACGTTGTGGGACGTCTACAATTATGGCCTTTTCCAGCCAGCTGGAGAAGGAAGAGATGCCAAGTTTCTGGAGGAAGAGCGTTTGCTGGGAGAATTCTCACAGTCCCTGGAGAAGGGTGTGCCCTACCTGGAGGTGCTGTAGCAAATACTACATCACAGACTGCCCTCAAACGCTCAGGAATATTATGCTATATGTCACCCAGTTTGTTCCGAAACCCTGTGACCTAGAAATTTGTGAGGTCCAACTAGTGTTGTACATAATGCAGTGCAAAGTTTACTTGGTGTATTTATTCGTTCGTAAATGTTTACACCTAGCCCACATGCAGTGTTAATTTCGTTAACGAAAACTATGACGAAAAGTATTCGTTAACGACATGTTTTCACTGACGAAAACGAGACGATAACTAAATAAAAATGAATGCATGATAACTAAAACTGTAATAAAAATATACTGACATTTTCGTCAACTAATAAAAACGAGACGAAAATATTCTTGTCCCACCTGGCGGACATCAGTTTGCGCGCATGTGCTGCTTATCTCATATAAACGGCAGAAGTCTCTGGGAGAAGTGGAAGCACACACATGTATTCTGTGTCTCCACGCGGGTTACAAAGCGTCTTATTTTCCTTCACGATCGCCGGTAAAACGCCGCAAACTTGAAGCGCGACTGCAGGCGAGTCACCCCGAAACACATTACGAAGGCAAGCTCAAGTGTTTTTATATGCCTATGTTAACTTAACACGAGCTGCTGCATAACGTGAAATGCAACATAGAGTCAGCCAAAAGAAACCAGCGCTGTCCTCTACTGATTATAGAAGTGATGAAGTGAGTCAAACTGTACATTCCAACCAGTAACATGTTTGCATGACTAAAGAAATGTAATACAATTTATATAATATGTCTTTTTGAAAGCTATTCTCATTCATTGCTGTATCAGGCAAAGACAGTGCAGCTCTTTCTTCAAAGAGGCATGCCATGAGCCAATAGCCTTTGAGTGTGAGCCGTGTGCGTTTCATTGGTTGAATGAACTGAATGAACACGCCCTACTTAACGAGTCAATTGAGTCAAATGGAATTGAACGAACTGGAACATGTCTTTCATGGTCTAATACTCCAACAATGCATATCTAGTTACTGGAATTTTCTGAAAAATAAAGGTAATGACCTGGTTTAATTTTATTCTAAGGTGAAGTGAATTATGTCAAAACAGTTGAATCTTTGTATGGAACTATAATGTATATTTATTCGACTAAAATGTTTTTCATATTTCGTCGACTAAAACTAGACTGAAACTAAAATGATGGGGTTGACTAAAATGTGACTAAAACTAAATTGCATTTTCGTCAAAAGACTATGACTAAAACTAAATCAAAATTTGCTGTCAAAATTAACACTGCCCACATGTTAATGAAATGAAACCAGAGGCAGGTGAGATGACATCATCGGATTACCTGGGCACAGGAAATCACATGCTGTTAAAGCAATATACATTCATATGAATATAAATTAACAAAATATCCAGAGATAACAATCCAGTAGCCCTTCATAAATGTTTATGACTGTTATGATTTTCTATATTTCATAATCTGGGATTTAGCCTTGGATAATTAATAGTTTTCTTTTTCCCCTTCTTTCCCACACGTCTTTCCCATCACAGTTCAGATATAAGACACGAGTCTACAAACAGACAAACCTAGATGAGAAACAGCTGGCCAGACTCCACACCAAGGTACAAACAAAGAAACACACGCACACGCACACACAGGCTTTGGTTGACTATCCCCGTGGGGACAGTCCATAGGCGTAATGTTTTTATACTGTACAAACTGTATATTCTATCCCCTATCCCTAACCCTATACCTAAAGATCATAGAACACTTTTTGCATTTTTAGATTTGTAAAAAATATTGTTCTGTACAATTTATTAGCTTTTTTGCCCCTGGGGACCTCAATTTTGGTCCCCATGGTGACACGAGTCCCCATGTGTTAGTGTGTATTCAGGTTTAGGTCCCCACCGGGATATACACACACGCACACACACGCACGCACACACACACACGCACACGCACACGCACACGCACACGCACACGCACACACACACACACACACACACTGTATAATATGACACATTTAGTATCCGTGTATGTTGAGCACACTACACAGGGTGCCAGTGTTTGTGTGCGTCTCCCTCTACAGGCCAATCTGAAGAAGTTTGTGGACTATGTTCAGACTGGAGCAGTGGAGAAGCTGGGTAAAGCTCTGGAGAAAGGACTGGATCCGAACTACCATGACACTGAGAGCGGAGGTGAGACGCACTGTCAGTCCTCCTCGTACAACAACCAGTTCATGAGAATTTGATTTGATCAAACCTCCGGTAGGGCTGGGCCATATATATCGCTATTCCCACTAATTATACATGTCTAAATCGATTCTGTGTTTTATGCACATCTCTTCTGTGAACTACGGCTCTTTGATAAGTAGGAAGTACCGGTCGATCAAAAATCACTACGAGATTAGTTGTTTATAACGTGCATTTGAAAAAGCAAACATCATCATAACAAATATACTTTATTTTCATGAAAATACCTGAAAAGGTTTAAAGAACATAGAATATGACCAATGGTATTTCCTGGAACAGATGCTGCGGCCCAATCCGCACACTATCCGTCCTGTAAATAATATTCGAAAGGAGAATGAGCATGTCCCAAATCGTAGTATGTTGAAAAGAGTATTCCAAAGATTCCTGGATGGTCTACTACTTCTGGTAGAAATTCAAAGTGCAGAACGATGCACAGTCTAACGGCTAATATTACCCACAAATCACCACAAGTAGGCGGAGTTTAGTGATGCTCTACTGCGTTAATAAATTATATAACTGATCCGTCACTTAATTAACAAATGTAAGTATACAGTAAACATTACATACGAAATAATGAATGAATAAATACATTAAAGGTGTGATGAACTGGGCTTGTTTATTGTTTTATTCTGTTGTATGAGGTCTACTTATGACGTTCGCATGGTTTTTACATTCAAAAACATCAAAATCATTAAGTAATAGGCTATTTTCTACCCGGGTTTTGAGGCCGGCTTGACAAACGATCGGTTTGAATGGGCGTGCCACATTGAAGACTTGGAAGTAAACGCCCACTGCTATGATTGGATAGCAGTTTGCGTAGTTGGAGCCTTCTGTGAATTTGGTTAGACACGTAACGTTAGGTTACACATTGCCATATCAAGCGATCTCTAACAAAGCAATAGTGACGCATAGTACAAAAATGTTGTACTCCCATAAGATTGCTGCACCATTCCTATCGGATCCAATATTGATGGCACAGCACTGCTTTTTCATTTGAGTCTCTCCGCAAATCCATCGTCGACCTCTGCCTTGTTCACCTGAGCTGGAACCTCTTTAAAAATAAACTTCAACCACGCATTACTAATGTGGGAATCCGAAGGAAGATTATGCAGCGACTGTGTTCTTCCACAACCAGGCACTGACTCCACAATATTTTGCGATCTTTAACGGCATGTTTATTGCTTGCTCGCTCTATCTGGTTCCAATACTGTCATACGGGAACCAGTGGGCGGGGCTAGAGAAGTAGTCGTTGATATTCTTCTGTGGAGGCGGTGTTCAACCTTGATAGGTGCATTCCAGGACCTGGCGTTCGCTGGGCCTGGAGTCAATAACAGTTATAATTTCAGTAACAAGGGCGTTTTCAGTTCTGACACTGACAGGATGTTTGCTTGAATACGATTCCCTCTTACACAACAAAAGCTCAGGTTAAAATTTAGGTCTTAATTCATCACCCCTTTAATGGAAAGAAGAGCTGTATTTTGATGTGAGTGACAGTTAATGGCCACAATGTTGTCTAGGCAACAACGGCCACTTCTGCTTCCTGTTAGTATGTCCCAGTGCTTGCATATTGTTTTGCTACACACTAAAATGTATATACTTTTACATTACAAAAACAGTACATACTTTTAGGCCAATAGAGAGGCTCAGAGATGACGTATTTTTGTATGCAAAACCCGGAAGCGAGTTAGCATTCCGGTTCCATCGAAGTCTATGGGTTTATTGAAAGGGTTTTTGGTAAATTGTCCGAAATAAGGTCTGTGGTAAACAAAACCTCTAAATATTTTCATGTTTTATTATATGATATAAAACACACCAATTATAACCTGCTTGTGATTTTTTTAAAGCCTTATTGTGTCTTAAAAATGGCAGTTGCTAACAAGTTGGTAAAAACGACTACTTCCTTTGGCGGGGACGTTAGACGTCATCGCGCATGTAAAGCTCACAAATAATGCAACATGGGCACAAATCTCTTAAAACGTAGATGCGGATTCAGTCACTGAGTAATTACTTACCAGTGAACACATTTTTAATAAAGTTTGAAAGAGACTTTGTGGTGGTGACGTTGATATCGAGCGACCTTAAGTGTAGTCTGTTTATAGCATCCTGTTAGCTTTTTACTTCTGACGACTGTATTTCGGCTTCAACAGTAACAAATGTTGTGTTAATTTGTAAAGATTATCTTGATATACAAAACGTGTAAACATCATAAACCTTTGTTAATCACAGAGCTTATTTTTTGTGATCTTCTGAAAGTCTATGAAAAAATGTATAGGCTTTAGGTTGAGGGAACCAGTGCGGCGCTTCCAGTTTAGCCTGCAAAAATACGTCATATCTGAGGTACTGGATTGGGACGCAGCATACGTGTGTAAATCGTTCTGCTTCTGTGTCCCATATTCAGAGTTTCTGCACGAGAGCGCCCTCTGGCTTTCGGATGTTGCGGCATAATTGCATGATATATCGTCCCAGCCCCAAGATGTTTTATTGTAATGAAAAACAAAATATGAATTTACTGATTTTTTATTCTGCACTTTCATTCAAAACTGACTTTTTAACTACTTATTCTTAAAGTCCCAGTGAAATATATAATGACACTGCCTATTTTTTTCATGAAATATTGCAGTGTTTATTATAAATAGTTTATCAATGTGGGTCATTCTCTTTTTAAAATTCGTGTGCCCTCATAATCTTTAGTTAAAATCTGAAAATGCACTTCCTTCCTGTAATGACTATCCATCTTAAATGACGTAAATTAGACGACTTGGATGGAGCATCCGTTAACTCCTCCCCTTAAACTGTCAGTCTACAGTCAACAGCTGTTTTTATACATCCAATCAAATTGCAGAGAAAGACGAAACAAAAGCCCACTATTTTCTCATTAGAAATTCCATTTCACTTAAAAATACGTCAAAATACGGAAGTAAAAACGATCGTAACTTCCGGTTCAGGGGGACTTTAAATTAGTTTAAATTAATCTCTCTCATGTACCTTCTCGGGATCAGTTCCACATTTATGGAATGATCTGCCCGCTGCTACAAGATCAGCAGATTCTGTAGCCATCTTTAAGAACCATCTGAAAACACATCTCTTCCGTCAACACCTGACTGATCAGTTCTGACTTCTATCTCTTTTCTACTCTTTCAAAAAAAAAAAAAAAAACTTAGCTCTGTATACTGTGGTAGGCTATATGAGACCAGTTTTCTTTTATTGCACTTATGCTTTTTGTTGTCCTTATGTTGTTCCATTGCTTCCATTGTTTCCCTCATCTGTATGTCGCTTTGGATAAAAGCGTCTGCTAAATGACTAAATGCAGTGTTCTAATTGTGTCAAGGCTCTTGGGGGGTCCCCTAACCAGTCTTCAAAAAAAAAAAAAAAACAGACGGAGCTGCCAGTACAAGAATCAATCACATGATAGTTTGGATCATTTTAGTAATTTGACCACGTACACATAAATGTCCTTAACATGTTGATAATCCATTAAAAGAGATCCACATGAGGGAGAGATTAAAAGACTTTTTTTGCTTTTTTTGCAGTGACCATGCTATCGATCTTGCTGTAAATTTTTTTATTTTGCATTGTAGCCTAGATTTTTTTCATAAGATTTTGCCTAGGTTTGATGTCTTTCTTGCTGAGATTTCACTCATTGTAAAATCTCTTAAATTTATTTATAGCAATAAGAATAACAAGTTTTTCAAAATGTATTATAACATTTTCTTACTAATTGAGATTTTCCTGTCCTCTTATTTTCCTTATTTTTTTCTTGGCCATTGATTTTTGTTCTTTATATTATTGTACTGCGGTGCTGTTACCTTTTTTGGAATATTAATAAAAATCATTGGAGCCAGTGAGGGAGAGGACGCGTCACCTCATGGAGAAGCGTATGAGCGTTTTAAACACGATTAATCTCTTGATAATGTAGATCAAGTATATGAAAATAATCCATATGAACCAATGCAGGATAAGAAAAACGAATGTCATTCCTTTGGGCAAAAGCAGAAGCCTTCTGGTCAAAATCGGAGCTCATGTTTGCAGAAGGGAGCGCAAAATAATCTCTGGGGAATGCGAAAGTTTTCTGAGGGAAAGAAAACTATTCTTGGAGAAACGCAATGTTGCAGGAACGCAATGTTGGGGAGAGCAAAATATTTAAAGTTTTTCACTCCCTTTCCTATTTTCCACCACCTGTATGTCTCTGTAGTGGCTCAGTGTCGCATCTGTTTTGACAATGTGAGATAACATCGTACATAAAGAAAGACTTGCGCATCAAAATTATACTAGCCTAACTGTAAAGTTTTAAGATAAACGCTTACAATATGAGAGGATCCACACGCAGCCAGTGTCTTGCTGCGACATCTCTGTACATGTGTCACGGTTCAGCGAGGAAACCAATGAGAGGATCCACGTGCAGTAAAATATTTAATCAAAAAGACACATAAGGGTAGCTCAGTGGTCCGAGAACCACGAGGGAGCACATACAACAACGATTCACAACAGACAACTGAACACCAGGGCTATATATGCACAGGTGAAGGGACAAACAGGTAATGAGACACAGGTGAGACCAATACACGATAACGAGACAAACCATGATGGAATTTCTGGAGTCCTTACAAAAACGCAGGCAGTACACAGAGTAGCATAGCGCCCTCAGGTTGCGAAATGAGGCGCCAGCAACAGGGCGTGACAGCATGTCTTCATTGAACACTGGTGCGCTTGAGCATGCATGAATTTTTCAGATAAAAATTACATTTTACTTTTATGAAACTTGTACAAATAATGAACAAAAGTGTTTTGTTTTAGCATGATCATTTGACAAAGAAAGTTAGTTGTCTAGTTTTAATGAAAAACAAGGGGACCCTCAAGTTCACTATTTTAGACCTTATGTGAGGTCCCTTAAGGCTTATGAGGGGTCCGGGACCGCCCCAGCCCCCCTCAATTCGAACCCTGACTAAATGTAAATGTAAATGTAGTTTTTTTTTATTTGTCCGTAAACTAAAAAATCCGCCACAGCAAACAGAGCATCCTAATGCGCTCACGTTGTGCGTGTATGCTTGCTTGCCTAATATCCACGGAATGCGCACCTGCAGATCTCAGCGGAATTACATGGATTTTAGCGTTTGTCGTTGACAAGTTATAACATTACACACACAACGTGAGAGCATAACTAGAATGCTGTGACAGATTTTTCAGCCTAACGTTATCCTCCTGTATATACGATACATGTACGTCAATTCAGACTGTTGATAAATATTACTTACATCGGCAGCTTTGTCTCGTTCAGTTGGTCTCGATCCCTCTTGATTAACAACTTTGAAGCTAATCCTGCTTGTACTGTCCCAAGTTGATAAAGCACTCCGGCTTGAAGTGATTCGCTCAACAAGCAGGTTTTTACTTATGGTTTCTGAGGGATTTCCACTAAAATTAAAATAAATCCACTCCTGTCTCTTCTGAGGTTGGGACTCTGTGCAGCGACAGGGATGTGCACGAATATTCTAATATTCGATCCGCAATAACTATTCGAATATTAAAAATGCTATTCGAATATTCCTATTTTTCATAAGAATAAAACTGCGTCCCCACAAGGTTAAGTTACCGTTACAGAAGACCTTAGAGTTGTCACGTCTTATTTAACGCTTCTTCACTTCTTCTGTAATGATTTTTAATGTACAGAAAATATAAAAAAATAATTTGTATGTGTTCCTAAATCTTTGTTCACTCAGATCTCAAGCTAGTTTAAATATTTTAAGTTTACACACTGGATGCCCGGATCACGTTTTATGCTCGGCTCACATCACTATATTAAAATGTTTCAAAACTGGTGAGCCACAGAATTCGTTAACATTACTTACATTAGGTATAAAAATATCAACGTAATATTAAATGATTAACAATAATTCGTTTATTACCATTACTTGTTCGGTTGTGCCGTTATTCTTAGTAAATTCATATTCGTTCGTTAAAAATTTAATATTAAGTAATGCTAATTTCAACAACTTGAAACATGCAAATGTACATTTCACTGCAACAAATGAATTTGGCCTTAACATAAGCCTAGCACCTTTTTACATACCCAAAAGCAAGAATTTTCCTTCTAGAAGTTCAAATAGGGTCGTCGCCTTCAAGTTACAGCCTGTAAATCAATTCGCGCTGTGATTCCTTACCTTAGTTGAAATCAATAGGCCTACCTTATTTATTGATGCAAATCCAATGCAAAGCTAAACAAGACAGACACTGACCGTGAACGACAAAGAAAACAATATTTATCAGCAGAATATCTTCCTCAGATGAGGTCACGTAATCAACTCAACTCAACTCAACTCAACTTTATTTATATAGCGCTTTTACAATTTTCATTGTTACAAAGCAGCTGTACATGAGACACATTGACTACAAGCAAAACAATCAAAGTTGTACCTGCAAAAACAAGAAAAGGTTGAAAACACAGAAGACAGACACACCCACACACAAAACACTCCACACACACAACACGCACCAACACACACAGACACAGAGACACACACACACACGGATGCGCACGCACACACACACAACACACACACACACACATACACACGTACGTACACAGACAAGTACGCACACACACACACGCTCAGTGAGAGCACACATTTAGGATAAAGGAGAGAGAAGCACAGGTCAAATATAACAGATAATAAATTCCTATATGCAATATTAATTAAGTAAAACTTTAAGATTCTAAAGCAGCCCCCCCGGTCAGGCAGATAGTGCAAAAACAGTATGCAAACGGTGGCGAGGAACCCAAAACTCTAATCGAGAAAAAAAACCTCAGGAGAACCCAGGCCCAACCAGGGGATTCCAGTTCCCCTCTGGCAAAAGCTGCTGCCTCTGCACAAGCTCCAGAGAACTTGCACAACAAGGCTAAATAAAATAAATAAACTTAATAATAAAATAAATTATAGTTTAAGATTATCATTAATAATCTAATAGCATTTGAAGTTTTGTGGTGAAGACATGTCAAGAGACCGCGTCCTTCTTTATCCAGCTCTATCATCTCAGCTCTTGTCAGGTCCCCACTTCCCATTCTCCGCTCTACCATCAGGTCAGGCCATGAACTGCATCCTGCTCGCTGTGGTAACCTTGGAACAATGAGACAAGACTGGCTGAGAGTAGAGTACTGTTCTGTACTCTTTGATGCAACAAGTACATCAGTTGTGTTTTTGGTTCCGGTTGATCTAACTAATGCAGCCTAAACCCTCTGAAGATTTATATTATGGAAGAGTAGTGTATGCAAGATTAAAAAGATGCGTCTTTAGTCTAGATTTAAACTGACAGAGTGTGTCTGCCTCCCGGACAGTGCAGGGAAGACTATTCCAAAGTTTAGGCGCTAGATAGGAAAAGGATCTACCACCTGCACTTGATTTTGAAATTCTAGGTATTACCAACTGACAGGACGCCTGAGAGCGTAATGCACGTGAAGGACTGTAATACAAAAGGAGTTCATTCAAGTACTGAGGAGCTAAACCATGTAAGGCTTTATAGGTAATAAGCAAGATTTTAAAGTTAACGCGATGCTTTATAGGTAACCAGTGCAAGGTTGACAGAACCGGGCTAATATGTTCATACTTTTTTGTACGTGTAAGAACTCGAGCTGCCGCGTTTTGGACCAATTGGAGTTTTTGTAATAAGCCTGCAGGGCAACCACCTAACAGTGCATTACAGTAATCTAGTCTTGATGTCATGAATGCATGAATTAACTTCTCTGCATCTGAGATTGACAGCATATGACGTAGTTTAGATATATTCTTAAAATGGAAAAACGCAATTTTACAGGTGTTGGCGACGTGGCTCTCAAATGACAGATTACTATCGAATAGAACGCCAAGATTCTTTGCTGACGACGAGGGTTTTATGGAACATCCGTCAATAGTTAAACAGTATTCTTGGTTGTTACTTATAGCAGTTTTCGGTCCAATAAGTAACACTTCCGTTTTGTCCGAGTTCAGTAATAAAAAGTTGTTACTCATCCAGTTTTTTATATCGACTATGCATTCCATTATTCGATGGAACTGCTGTGTTTCATGAGGCTTCGAGGAAATATAAAGTTGAGTATCATCAGCATAACAGTGAAAGCTAACTCCGTGTCGCTTTATTATATCTCCTAGAGGTAGCATGTATAATGCGAAGAGCAGAGGCCCTAAGACTGAGCCCTGTGGTACACCGTACTGGACTTGCGATTTGCGTGACACCTCATTGTTTATTGCTACAAATTGAAAACGGTCGGATAAATAAGATTTAAACCATTTCAAAGCTATTCCCTTAATGCCGACATAATTTTCGAGTCTATGTAGGAGTGTGCTGTGGTCAATGGTATCGAATGCAGCACTAAGGTCTAGCAGCACCAATAACGAGATACAACCTCGGTCAGACGCCAATAGCAGATCATTTGTAACTCTGATCAAAGCAGTCTCTGTACTGTGACATGCTCTAAATCCAGACTGGAATTCTTCATTGATGTCATTCCTTTGGAGGAAGGAGCATAATTGAGTTGAAACTACTTTTTCCAGAACTTTAGATATGAAAGGTAGATTCGATATAGGCCTGTAGTTCCTTAGTTCTCTAGGGTCGAGTTGGGGTTTTTTGACAAGGGGCCTTATAACAGCCACCTTATATGCTTTAGGCACATGTCCTAATGTCAGAGATGAGTTAATAATACCAAGAAGAGGATCTATAATTTCTGGGAGCATCTCTTTCAGTAGATTTGTAGGTATAGGGTCTAGTATGCATGTTGTTGATTTAGATGATCTAATAATTTTAGACAGCTCATCTTGATCTACGGTATAAAATAATTGCATTTTCTCCTTAAGGGCGCTGTAGTTAGTTTGTTCAGCGGGTTTCACTTCTGATTGCATTGTTATAATTTTTTCTCTAATATCTTGGATTTTATATGTGAAGTAGTTCATATATTCATCACTGCTATGCTGATATACAGGATCAGAAGTCACTGACGATTTATTTTTTGTTAATTTAGCCACCGTGTTAAATAAAAACCTAGGGTTGTGCTGGTTTTCTTCTATTAGTGATGAAAATTAGGCGGATCTAGAAGTTATTAGGGCTTTCCTGTATTTTCGAATACTATCCTTCCATGCTGTACGAAATACCTCCAATTTAGTTTTCTTAAAGTTGCGCTCCATTTCATAATCAGGGAAATCAATGGCTCCGTCTTTGTTGCGGGGTATTTTTTAGGATCTTAACAGTCGGCATGAGGTATCAAGCCCGTTTACTTTATTTATTATCAACATTATAAACAATAAAGCCAGATATTATTGTCAGATCTGGGTTTTGTTACCGGAAGTTATTGAAGAGCAGCACGTTTTCTCCGCTGTCGACTTGTTGAACAGACTTTCACCAGAGTAAAATAGACCTATATGCTTGTTTTTCTTATCAAGAACATGTAAAACAAAATAAACAAGATAACCATATCAGACTGTCAATATACGTTGCGTTTTGTTTTGTCTGTTTTCTTTTTGTATTATACAGTTCCGCGCAGGTTTAAATGCAGTTTTTATATATTTTTCTATTTTTTCAACATAAAAAACAGGATATAATATTAATGCATCATGAATATTTAATGATAATTATAAGCTTAATGTGAAATTGTGACTAAATAAAAACGTAACAAATTACGTCATCATTAACTTAATTTAAATAAACCAATATTTTTATGAGCTCAAATATTCGAATATGAAATTATTGAAAAATGCCCATCCCTAGCAGCGACTACATTGCATGTTGCATGTTGTCCACGAACTTTAGCCATGGCGTCACGTACACCACTGTCGCTTGTGAAAACAACAATGGCAGCAGCGCCGTGGGTGGAATTGTGTAGATTAAGGGGCGGTAATATTAAAATAAGATCCTGCTTTTACGTAACAACAGGAACGAAATCTGAACGGCTCGATTTCTCACATGCTTGGAGGGAAAGGCTCATCAAAACAAACTTACTGGGATCTTGTTTTTCACGTTTTCTGGGTTGCTAGATGCACCGGGGACCCGATTATAGCAGTTAAACACAGAAAATATTGGATTTTCATCCGATGACTCCTTTAACCACAGTAACACCAATTTGCCAAATGTGCTGTCAGTTTATTTAGGCTTTCAGTGTGAGCACTGAGGTTGCGAGATGTTATGATCTAGTTTGTATATGTCATGTAGTAATTTGCAGAGGTGGACGAAGTACACAACTTCCTTACTTGAGTGAAAGTACAGATACTACTGGTCAAATATTACTCCACTACAAGTAAAAGTTGTAAAGACAGATTCTTACTTGAGTAAAAGTACAGAAGTACGTGCTTTTAAAAATACTCAAGTATTAAAAGTAAATTTCCTTTATGTCAGTTGTGCATTGTTTTATTGTCGTATACCTTGTGCCTCTGAAGCAACCTACTGAATACACAGAGTAGCTCACAGTATCAGTTGTATTAAAGGAGTAGTTCACTTCAAAATTTGCCCCCATTGACTTTCCATAGTAGTTTTTATTCCTACTATGGAAAGTCAATGGGGGCAAATTTTGCAGTGAGCAACTCCTTTAAGAGCTTTATATGTTTAGCACACATATGTTTAGTTTAGATATAATCCTTTATGATCATTTAGCCTAATTATCCTCATTAGCCCCCCAGGCCTATATGTATTTATGAGCAGTGTTCTTTTATTTTGTATATTCCCTTAACCAGTTTTAGCAGCAATTTACCAGTAAGTAGTAAGGTTCTTGTAAATAGTAAAGTGTAGAAGCCATGTGTTTGTTGGACTTATTACCATAATTTAACTACAAACATAAACTATAGCTAGTATAATAATGAATATAATTAAACTATGGTATGTTTAGTTGCTGTGGTTTTACTAAAGATTATTAATTGGTGTATGGTTCCTATATTTAGAAAATGGTAAATTTGTGGATACTGTGGTTTTAATGCAAATACCATCCCTGCTGAAAAAAAACTATGATTTTTTTCATTAGAATGAGATTTTTAAATTAAATTCCTCTTTGTAGTGTGTTTTGGGTTTTATTCCAATAGGATTTACCATCCCACCAATAGAATCCATCACATATCAGTAGAACCATTACAGTTTCCATTTAAACCAATACAAATCCCTTTAAAACCAATAAAACCATTATAACTTCTTTAATAGTTTCTATTGATTTTTCAGCAGGGTGCAAGTATCCATAGTACAATTCCCATTATAACCATTAAATCCATTACATTTTATGTTGTATTTTGGGCAGGGTTCTATTGTTTTTATTTCAACAGGAATACTTCAACTGTAGTTACTTCAGTAAAAACATCATTCATTTTACAAATCGCTTTAAATGATATAGCAGCAGATCAGAAGTTAACACGCACGTGTAGCTCAAGGTGTATGTGATGCTTATTTACCGTTTAGCCGTTATGCCGAACATTTTCATGACAATGTTTCAACGATCTTTGACTGATCGTAACTCACAGATGATTACACCACACTTTAACATGTGCCTTTTTCGTCTTTTAATGTTCTATTTGCCTATTTAGAGCACTATCAATGGTGTAGCAGCGCCTACGTTTACATTAGTTTAGCGGGGAAGATCCCAGAGTTGCCAGATTTGCGTGAAAAAAATCTGCCAAATGGCCATTCAAAGCTTGCCGGAAAACCGCGAGCTTAGAAAAACTGAAATACTTGGCAACAGTAAAAGGTCCTGGCAGATCGCAAGCCAGATAAATTGCGCACACAGGAAACCCCGCTGCATAGAAACCATTTTCTACTTTTGGACCTTTTTATAAATGTAGTGGAGTAAAAAGTATGATATTTGTCTTTCAAATGTAGTGAAGTTAAAGTACAAGTACTCAGAAAAAATAATACTCAAGTGAAGTACAGATACTCAAAAAGTGTACTTAAGTACAGTACTCAGGTAAATTTACTTCGTTACTGTCCACCTCTGGTAATTTGCATGGCCATTAGGATTTGGAGGCAATGCTGCCTTGGCTATAAGGAAGACTAATAAATTTACATGTTGCTTTGACCTTTTCAGTTCTGATGACTGTCATTTCTCTGTCAGGATCTCCTTATTTTCTTTACCTTAGACTCAAAGCTATGCCAGCCATTTTGGCAGAGGTTTATTTACATGAAGCATGTTCATTTAGTTTGAAGCTGTACGGGATTCTCATTGTGTTCAAACCACAGAAACGTTCAGCATGTCGCGTGTTACTCTTAATAAAATCTTCTTGTGTTTCTCATGTGTGTTAACCCTGGCGCTTCAGAGAAGTCTGAGCATGTGATTTTGTGTTTTTTAGAGTCTCCGTTAACCCTGGCGGTTCAGGGGACTCTGAGCATTGAGGGGATTCATGTTCTTGTGCTAAACGGAGCTCATATGGATTTCCGGTCTAGAGACGGACTCACACCCCTGCATAAAGCAGTCAGAGCGCACAACCAATCTGCACTTCTGGTACAAATACACCAAGAGATGTACAAATGCAACTCAGTCTCGTAAAAACAGACATTAATAATGTCAGCCGAAAAAAGGCAAATGTTTTGTTTTCTTTGGTATAGCTTTCACTTATAAATGATTTTAAATAAGACCAGGAACCTGAATGAATATGGTCAACTTCTTAATGCTAAAAAGTTAGATTTTAAGACACTTTATAGTATGTGTTTGTAAATCTTTGTTTGTAAAGGTGCTGCTGTCTATGGGAGCGTCTCCAGATTACAGAGATCGCTGTGGTCTAACGCCGCTATACCACTCGGTGCTGACAGGGGGCGACACCTCCTGTTGTGAAACACTGCTGTACTATAGAGCACGACTGGGGGTCAGAGATGAAAACGGTTGGGACGAGTCGCACCAGGTGTGTGTGTGTCACATGTTATTTAATTTATTAACATCAAATCAAAAGTAGGCATTTTATAACTCAAAAATGCTGTTTTAGAGATATTGTTGCGAGTCTGATGTTTCATTGACGTTCAGACAACACGATCCCTTGTGTTTTGTTCGTTGTTCTGTTTGGCTGTTTAATTCTCATTCTAGATCAGTAGAGTCTCCATGCCTGTCTCTCACACTTTTATTTCTCCCATTCCTTCTCTCCAACTCGGTCTTTTCCTCACAGACCTTTATGATTCTGGAGCCAGAAAAAAACTACACGCACTTAGATGAGATATATATGAATGACACCATTTTAACTAAGTTGTTCAGGAAGTCACTCTCCATTTCTGTTTATCCTCTATGATCGAACTTTACATGTGCTCTTGTGTTACAGTAGTGATAACAAACCTCAGTCCTGAAGAGGGCGATAGTGTTTCCTTTAGATATTATAAATGTCAACATTTTAACCCACTTGTTCAGAAATTCACTTTCAACCCGTTTCTCTCCTGATGGTAGAAGTCCATCGAGCAAGACACTTTAAAGCCCATTACAGCAATCCTGAGAATACAACACATCCCTTACGAAAATTAACCATGTTTTTATGTGGTACAAGTGTAGTAACCATGTTTTTTTGGTGCATTGATTACTTTGGGCAAAAACCATGGTTTTACTACAGTAACCATCTTTTACTATTAGGGATGTAACGATTCACTCAGCTCACGATGCGATGCGAGTCACGATTCTGATCTCACGATGCGATTTATTCACAATTTACTCACGATTTATTTTTACAAAATGAGTTGAAACAAATTAGAAATGAACAACTTCCCTTGCATTATTTCTTAAATGCTTCATGTTTCTTTGTATAATAAAATTATGTTTTATTTCAAATAACAAAACTAAACTGCAATTTTATAACAAATTAATAATAGAAAAAGTCTCTTTAATATAAACAAACTAATACTGTCTGAGCTTTTCTTGGATTTTTTTGCATTTAAGAAATATCAGCATGTCCACGTTTAGATTTGCAGTGAAAATAGCGGGCCCTGCTGTTCAAAAAATGTATTGCGATTCAGTTCACACCTCAACCTATTTGAATCGTCACTCATTATAACCGATTTTCAACCGGCTCACGGTGAATCGTTACATCCCTATTTACTATGTTTTTTTTACGAAAAGCATGGTTTTCAAAACCATGGTTATTTGTGATAACCATCGTTTTACTACAGTAACCATGGTTTTTTGGTTTTAACTGTAGTAAAACCATGGTAAATTTTCGTAAGGGATATTTTATTACGTTATGAATCGTGTTCTTTACTCACGCTCTCTGACCTCATGTTTCTACACATCTCATATCTGCTGTTTCATTCTAATGCCTGAGGAGTTTATTTGTAAGCAGCTAGACTTTGGTCTTCCTTTAAGACTTTTTTATCAGGGCTTAAAAACGAAAAAAAAAATGTGTTCCTCTCCGAGCAGAATCAGTAATTTAACATTTCTGTTCTTGTGTTTCTTCTGAAATATTTCGTTCCAAAATCGGCGTGGGCTACTTACAAAAAATACTGATTAATAATGTTATTTTAGTTTGGCTTATGCCTTGTACAATTACAAAGCCTAAAAATACATTTTTGCTTTGTGTTTAAACTTTAAGTTTTTAAACAGGTTTTAACATACAGTAACGCTATTAAACATACCTCCGTACATGTGGTTGTTACTATTTAAAACAAAGTGTGTTGTGGGGTTGGCATTTACAGATGTCTTGCGTAATAATTTGCCATCAGAGTACGGTCATTTCAAAGTGCGTTCACGTTCTCTTTCACATAATTGTGTATTCTCGCGTAGCCAGACCTGGTCTGGAACTTATCGCCGCCTTCTTTGACCAAGGCTTGCCCAAGAAGCCATATGACTGACAGGTAAAGCAACCAATCACGTTTTGTTTTGTGCCGCGTCATGATGAGAGGCGTGGAAATGTCCCCGCAGTAACAGACCGGTGTAAATTCACGAACGTGTCAAAAGTTAACAGTATAACAAAATGATTATAAGTTCATGCCATGAACCTCGCATACTTTTAAGAATTAAGCGTTTAGTCGATCGTGCTGAATTCTTATAGCAACCGTTGTAAACACGACAGCTTACTTCTTAGTTTAGGCGGCTTCGTGTTGTTTCCAGGCGGACCGTTAAAGCACACGACACGCACTTCTCCCGGAAATCCTGTGAAATTCAACCAATCAGATGACGACTTTGAACGTGCTGAAGTGTTTCCAGAAAAGTGTGCCTTATGCATCAGACGTTTAGCCAATGGTCCGTGGGCGTGACGTCTGAGGCTTGAGACTAATAATTGTGTAGCCTACATAAACGAAGGACATATAAAACAGGGCCTTTGTACACCTGGTCACTTCATGCGTTCTCTGATCGGATAGCTTTAAGTCTTTTTATTTACACTTGGCCTTATAAGCTAAACGGATACGAATCATATATTCTATTCCTGTGCAAAATGCCAAAACATTATTCAGTATTAATTCATTCTTCAGTCTGCCGTGTACATGTACATGTATATGTATAAAAGAACACAGGAAAAACTCGCACTGGTTTCTCCTACTTGCCGAAGTGATGCGCTCCTGTGGTATCTGCCGACGAAAAGCAATCACGAGCTGTAATTTTACGCAAATTATAAACTGATTTCAAGCACTGAAATACAACCCTGTGCACAAGCGTAGCGACGAACTTCCGCTGTCGCCAGAAGTCGGCATGTCAGTTTCCGGTTTGCTCTCGCACCGCACAAAATGTCAGTGTTTACAAGATGTCTTCAAGATCTGCCAAATATAAGCATTAACGATGTACACCGCATCGTTGATGCCTGGTCCCCTGCCCCTGCACAAGCAAACGGGGACAAAGGATTTAAGCTCTATATATCGAGTTATATCCACATCTACGAGGATAAGTAGTTTCCATCTCCAAGTCTAGGCATCTCTAAAGTCCAAGTGAAATTAAATATTACAATGCCAATTTTTTCATGAAATATTGCAGCGTTTATTGTAAATCGTTTATCAATCGTGTGCCCTCATAATCTTGAGTTAAAATCTGAAAATGCACTTCCTTCCTGTAATGACTATCCATGTTAGACGGCTTGGGTGGAGCATCCGTTAACTCCTCCCCTTCAACTGTCAGTCTACTGCCAGTTCCGTTTCAAGATGCAATGGCTGTTTTTATACATCCAATCAAATCGCAGAGAAAGACGAAAGCCACACCCACTATTTTTCTCATTCGAAATTCCATTTCACTCGGAAATGCGTCAAAATACGGAAGTAAAAACGATCGCAACTTCCTCTTCACGGGGACTTTAAATGAACTCTATCAAAACACCCTGTCCATAGCCCACCCTATGTGTGTGTCTCTGTCTCTCTCCATAGATCAGACACGAAGAGGCGTTTGGAGAGGTTGAAGTTCACAGGTACCCATCTATCATGTCTCATCTCATCCATTGCCTGCTTGTTTGTCGTTTGCGTTTCTATTTCTATTTTCTCTTTCCGTCTTCTTCTCTAAAGCGGTTTATGTGCAAAAATAAAACAATCCATTTCCCTTTCCCCAATACGCTCACCACATCTCACCTGGCTGCTGTACGACACCCACAGTTCCTCAAGAGCCTGAAGATTATGAAACATCTTCTGAACTCAATCAGAGAGATTTGATTTTGTGTTTGCTAGTTTCGTGAACCGAATGAGCAGGAGATATTAAAGATATGTTAAAACCAGTGCCAAGAAAAGAAAACTAGAGCAGGTTGGCCGATGGCGGGCATATACAGTAGATAAAAATAAAGTTTAAGGTAACCAAAACATGTTAATGAATTTAACCCGGCAGGACAAAATAGACATTTCTGAACATTTGCTGCATGCTTTGCTTGAGTTACTGACTGTTTACTTTCTTCACCTTTGTTTTCTTCACTGCAGGCGTGCCAGCACGGTTTTGCCCAGCACTTAGAGCACCTCCTGTTCTATGGAGCAGACACCACATCCCAGGATGCATCAGGGAACACTGCCCTCCACATATGTGCTGTTTACAACAAGGTACTATCAAGGCCAAACTCACATTTGTGTCATTAGTATAATCTTGGGTGGGTCATTGTTTATCATGTCTACAGTTCTGCCTTGTTTAAAGTTTATTCGCAAGATCAAAGATGAGTCTGGGCTGTGACTTGTGAAACATACTGTTAAGAAATGTTTCCCAAATACTATTGATAACGGGCGTCTCTGTCCAATCAGGAGAGCTGCATGCGGGTTCTTCTTTACCGAGGAGCCAAAAAGGAGATAAAGAACAAACATGGTCAAACCCCTTTTCAGGTATCTATGAGTTATCTGTTTTAGCCAGAGTGATGTTTTGTCAGGCACGCGTATGTGCATATTTTATGCTATGTACATTTTTCATTGTATCCTAATTTTTGATGACTTGGTTGGTTGTTTTGGAATCTATATCACAAAGGCTGTCCTCATATTCTCAAATGACAGATTACTGTGTTGCAGAAAACCTTACATGGCTGTTGTTGCAGGTTGCTGTGATGTCTGGCAATTTTGAGCTTGGAGAAATCATCAAAAATCACAACGACATGGATGTTGGTAAGTGTGTTTCTCTGAAATGATGTTGTCAAATGCAGGTTTGGGAGAATGTCACTCAAGTACAGAAAGTAATCGGAATCTATTTGCCGTACCACCCTCAAAAACAAGTAAAATGTGTTTTTTTATAATGACAAAAAGAATATGAGACTCCATCATTCAATCTTTTTCTCCTTATCAGTTCCTTTTTTAGAAACCCCTAAATATTCTCCTCACTTCATGGATGGTGTCCCGAATCAAGCCATCACGGCCGGCCTTCAGCATCCCCACCCGCTGATGCGTGCCAAGAGCGAGAACATCGTGACAACAACCTCAGCGGACCCCGTGCTTCAGCCCACCCTCGCTTCCAATGTGCCACCTTCACAGGTACGATTCAAACCACCGCCGGACCACGAGCGAACATCGGCCACCAAATCAATCCTTTCCCTTTCTGTTCCTCGCAGACTCAACGCCGGGCCTCATTCGCTCTGAGGAGTTCTAGCAGTCCACGTGGAGCTCGCACCCGCTCTCCGTCACGCGGGAGAGAGGGAGGAGAAGTTGAGGAGAAGCCGCAGAAACAGCGAGGAAGGCAGGGGTGAGTAGCGACGTGTGAATCTTCTCGCCCGGGTGCCGTCGACAGGTTTTTTGTGGTGATGGTTTTTGGAAGCAGGTCCTGTTTGTTGGTTTTGTTGTCAGAGAGACAGGCTAGCGCTGCCAAGCTATGCACAACATGTTCATAATATAATGTGCTGTAAAAGTTTTCAAGGGCACTGCATAACAGTGTAGCTTCAAGTGTACATCAATTTACCACTTCACAGGGAAATTTACCCACAAGTCTTTGCGCACCACCGCAGTATGAAAACTTTGTCAAAGCATCCCATGTTTTAATTCAGCTAAATCTGTTGCTAGATAGTTGTGCGATATGTGACATTTCAATGCATTTGTCTTTTACGACGAAGAAATGCCCCCAGCTCACTGTGTAGGGATCTTGTAAATCAAACGCTGCTTATGATTATTGCCTAAGTTTTAAAACTACATGCACACGACAGTGTGACGGAAAAATGTCCCCACCTTTAGTTAGTTATTCTTTAACAGTGTGTTGGGTGTACATGTCACAGATCGTTTAAAACTGGGATACAAAGATCAATCAGTGCTAAAATAATCTCTTGTTCAGTCTCTTTAACCAGAGAAACTCCAGCTAACATATGGAGCAGAGAAACACTTTAGGGCATCGTAAATTATTAGGTGTTTTTTCCAAGATGCCTCCAGGCTTTAATTACGTTTTTTGTGCTCTTATTTATCCATTTTTGTATTTGTATCTATCATTTTTTTATGCTCGCAAATTCTTACGTGACAAAACAATGCGTTGCCCAAAAATTGTGTTCTTATTTCTGTTGCAATTAACGTAAATACTAAAAATGAATTTGTACTACAAAAATGTATAAGTGTATTTATTATTGAAATTATGGGTGTCACCGTAGCTAAAAACGAATGCATTTAATGTAGTAAGAATCTGACGAAATTACAGACAGAATTATGTCAAAATGCAAAGGCTATAAATAGGGACATGCACTTTGCTTTTGAGTTGAAATGTGACCTGGACACAGATGATATTCACCCACAGAATAAAAATTAGGGATGCATGATAAATGATCAGCCATATCGATAATAAAATTTTGGCCGATAAATAATTTCCTCTGGTCAAACTTCTTCAGCTGCACACTGCTCACAGTTAAAATCCAGTACAGTACAGTATCTTTCTGTCATGATCATTCACTTACTGCTATTAGCAAAACATTGTTGCTGTAGGAACAGTATGTAGATATTAATGAATGTGTAAATTCTAGAAAAACAAAAGCATATCTGCTGTCTGAATGCTTTCTGTCGTGAGACCTGTTAGACATTTCTGGGTTGATCTGGAAGAACATCTATAATTTGTTTATTAAATAAAAAAATAGACCGGGAAAGTTTAAAGGTTAAAGAATGGTTAACTAGTGTAAAGTAGGCTTGGTACATGATTTTCAGGGGGAAAAAGCGAACTAATGGTTACCTTGTTTTCTGCTCTGAATGTTTTCAAATAAAAGCAGTTGTCCACTTTTTGACTTTTGTTTCAGTCTTGGGGAAGTTTATATTAATATTTAGATTCTGTATATCGGCCAATATATCGGTTATCGGCTTCCAATGTTACAGAGTTATTGGCCAAAATGAACAAATCAGCGCATCCCTAATAAAAATGTATTTTATTGCATATTGTATGATTTGACTCACACTTACATTACATTGCATATACCCACAGCAGATGTAAATGAAAGCATTGTAAAGATAATCAAAGCCTGTTTTGACCCAAAAATGACAATTCTGTCATCATTTACTCACCTTCAAGTTGTTCCAAATCTGTATAAATGTCTTTGTTCTGATGAACACAGATTTAGAAGAATGCTTATAACCAAACAGATCTCGCCCCCCATTGACTCCCGTAGTAGAAAAAATTACTTTATCATTTATTTTGTTCTGTTGAACACAAAAGAAGACATTTCGAAGAATGTAGGACAGCAAACAGTTCTGGGGCACTTTTGACTGTCATTGTATTTTTTCCTACTATGCGAGTCAATGGGGGGAAAAACCTGTTTGGTTATAAGCATTCTTCCAAATATTCATCAGAACAAAGACATGTATACCGATTTAGAACAACTCGAGGGTGAGTAAATGATGACAGAATCCCTTTAACTGTGTATGCTGTATATAAATCTTACCTCTATCGTCGTATGTATTTGAAATGTTAAAAATGTCAGCACTGATTTGTGTTGCTTATCTTATGTTATATGTTACAGAAGCTGTGAGTCATCGTTTTGCACGTCGTGATTTGTTCTGTAAGGCTTCTGGCCAAAGCGTCACTGCCACACTGAGTTAATTCTCACTCATAAACCTCTCCAACAGATTCATCTTTATGCTGCGCTTCATTTATCAGATTCCATCTTCTTTCACCTGTTTTTTGTTTGTTTGTTCTGGCGTGGAGGCTTAGACACATGACCCGGCACAGTAAAAAGTGAATACGTCTTTTTATACCAAACCGAGCTATTTCTGCTCAATATGACCCTTATGAATTGCATCTGTACGAGTAGCGAATACCTTTTCTATGACCAATTCGAAAACCTTTTTTCGATTTTGGACATTTAGTTACATCCAGACAATATTCATGTTCTGTGAAGCTTTTAGGCCTAAGTTCTGAGTTCTTACGATCACATTCTTGAACCAAATCCTTGGACACTTCCCCCAAAAATGAAAACCATGCCAAGATTTGGCATTGGCACACATCATTTACTCACCCACACAGTTTTTTTATTCCTTGGCGCAGTTTGTAAAAGAGCCTTGGATGGGATGTCGCTTTCTGCCCTACATGTACATCATGACTCTGTGTTCACTACAGAGTGGTCGGAGGTCAGAGGAAGAGGCTGTACAGTGCTGTTCCAGGTCGCGTGTTTGTGGCGACACGTTCCCACTCAGCTCACGGCGAACGCGAGATCAACCTCAGCAAAGGAGACAAGGTCAAAGGTCAGAACATCTTTCTAAAGTCAGCATGAAAACATTGTTTTCCTAATGCGTGTTCTTTGTAATTTGGATATAAAAACACGCCTGACCTTGTTTTTAAGACAGTCTGATGTTACCCAAATGTCTATTAATGCTTGTTTTTGGCTCAACTCTTGTTTGTAGTTAACACAGTATTATAAAACATCTGACTTGAATATCTGATTGGACGAGGCATGCTTGAAACGCACATGCAGAAAAACGCACACTTGTGACGGCACTTTCTATATTAATGTGCCAAGCTGCTACATTGCTTGGCAACCGTACGCAGCCCACAGTTAGGATAATAAACTATATTGCTTGGCAGAACTGTTTATTTTGATGAAATTAATAATAAATGTAAGCGTTTGCTAGAGATTCGTGTCTTTTATGTTGTTGCTAAGAGGAGGTTTACTTGAGTATCATTTTGCTTTTATAAAACCACAAAAACAGCACTGTGACAAAAACTTACAACCACTGTAATGCTTAACCTTGTGACTTTAAATGTATGCTATTAATAATAAACATTGGAATAAATGTTATGGCAATAACAGCACAAACAGTAGGTTTAAAACAGAAGTGTTATTTGTAGAGATCACGAATTCGTCTTTTGGTTATTTCTTTTGTCTGTGTTAAAGATATTTGCCCGGTTTCACCGACAAGGTTTAAGCCTGTAGCATACTTCTTTTTTTTTGTTTGCGTGTACGCGTACAACCGAACACACAGCCTTGCAAAGTACACTCTGCTTTCGACACACGGGTTTTGACGCATGCACATCACGACATATTGCAATACCTCTCCGGGCCTACAGGGGTCAGGTTTTCTTATACTACCTTGAATCGATGCTCCCTGGACACGGTTGCCACCTGGTGGTTAAACTAATTACTGCAAGAAATGTAATGCGCATGCGCTACCTGCGCATACTTTGTACGCGAGCAGAGCCATTAGCTGCGTCTCTTTTCATAAGGCTGCGTCCTTGTGTCGTCCATAGGTATCATCCTCTAAAGGATGCGGTATACGGAGGATTCTCAACTTAGAATTAAAGGAGCCATCCTTTGTAGGACATACTGGCAGAAAAGGAAACAGGAAGTACCACGTTGCTATGACAACACATTGTACTCGCACACCTGTCACATTAATTAAAATGATTTCTACATGATTTAAGAGGTAAAAGTTGGTTACTTTCTACCCCAAACAATGCCAAGAGAGTTAAACAAATATACATTTTTGCCTTACTATTTCAAAACGTTTAAAAATCACTAAACACTTGTAAATCTATTTGCTACATATGCCTGCTAAGATTAAAAAAACGTGACACAAATTGTAAACTGTTAACATTTAAACACCATATATTTGATTGAATGTGCAGCTGTTGCCGTTTATTCAAATAACAGACGTTGGTCGACGCAAAGAATTGTGGGGCTGTGTCTCGTTTCGGAAGCCTGCGTCCTTAGTCCGGAGGTCTCATTTGAAGCCTGTTACGTCATCGAGGCTGTCTCGTTTCATAAAAGCAGGTAGGACACTCTGTAGGCACCCTTCTAATGCGACCTACTTTCACGAGAATTCGGAGGACACATGCGGTGTATCCTTAGTAGGGTTGGGAATCGAAAATCAATTCCAATTTGGAATCGGAATCGAAAGGCTAGGAATTGGATCGGAATCGAAAGGAATAGGAATCGGATACTTGAGATTAAAATTTGAATTCCTGTGTGCATATTTTCAGAAAAGTACATGCGTGATATCTCAATAAAAGCCCTTATGAAAATTATCGATATTTTTTTACTATAGTAAGCATAGTTTAGCTATAGAATTTGCATTAAAGCACAGGAATCACAAATTAACCATAGTTGCATTATAGTAACTGCAGTTTAACCTTGATGTAGTTCAACTATGATAATACAAATTGTAATAAATCAGAAAAGGTGTTTCTATGTGTAAATATACACAAAACGCTGCTCATAAATATATAAATATATTTTGCAAACAAGTCAATAAGCAGGCTAAATGACCATACAGGTTGATATCTAAATGTTTTACTTCAACTGTGGAATCGAAACTGGGAATCGATAAGAATCGAAATCGATAAGCAGAATTGGAATCGATAAAATTGAAACGATTTCCAACCCTAATCCTTAGTTGCTAGAGATAACCCACAATTCTTTGCGTTGGCGAACGTCTGTTAAAAAACATGTGTTGAATAAACGGCAGCAGCTGCATATTCAATCAAATATGTGGTGTTCGAGTGCAAAGTGCTGTCATAGCAACGTGGTACTTCCTGTCTCCTTTTCTGCCAGTATGTCCTACTAAGGATGTCTAGTTTAATTCTAAGTTGAGAATCCTCCGTATACCGCATCCTTTAGAGGATGATACCTCTGGAGGACACAAGGATGCAGCCTTACGAAACGAGACACAGCTTGGGTTATCTCTAGCAACGAAGGATACAGCTCATGTATCCTCCGAATTCCTGTCAAAGAAGGTCGCATTTGAAGGGTGCCTCCGGATAGTCCTACCTGCTTTTATGAAACGAGACAGCCTCGATGACGTAACAGGCTTCGAATGAGACCTCTGGAGGACGCAGCCATACGAATGAGAGACGGCCATTGAGAGAGAGAGTTATGCCAACGGAAGTCCAAAACGCTGGAGCGTCACGTGATTCATGGAGCCTTCAGATAGTTCCAGGTAGAGCTGTGACGATAACCGCATCACCGCAGTAATGAGATGCCGACCACGGTGTTGAGGTCATCACCACACAGTTTTTGTATTGTAGCGCACAGAAATGGATACCTAATGTTGATTTGGTGCACTAAGTGTTTTTTTCCATGCGCCGCTAGAAGTAACGTTATGGGTGACGGTAGTTTGGATCCCCGGAAAAAAAGGATGAGCAGTTTTAGTTCGTACGGGCGTGGATGTGTTTTACATTGCTCTTAGTTCCGAGTAACCTAAAAGTGAGTCAAAAAAGACTTTTGTCTGTCGTTCTTCAGACGCTTCAGTATTTTATTTATTTGCTGGTTAAAGTTACAAGAGTGCATATGGTGTGGGATATGAACTATAAACGCAATAATTAATTGTTAATCATAAATTACTGTCTTTAGTCCTATATGTTCAAGGGCTTCTGGGGAAAAAAACTGCTTCCCGCGCAAGGAAGAGGGACAGTCCATTAAACATATGGGGGATTTATTTTGTGTGTGTGTCTGATTATTTTTAATTAAATGCTAGGTTTCAGTACTTGTGATGTCTACAGATAATGTTCAATAAAATACACACAAACACCGGCATAAAAGACTAAAGCATAACGTAAACAGTTAGTTGCTTATAGCGATGCTTCTCTTTTGTGGTATAGGCTAGTATTTACAGTTGACAACATTATTCAAAAAATGGCCACGAATCTAGTGTCTAAGCCAAATGTTGTGTCGCCTATTTGGGCACATTTTGGTTTTGACAAGGGGCAGCCTGTAAATTGCCACTCCATCGAGCTGCTGGCAACATTGTCACTCCGTTAAGAGTAGGGTAGGGATGTGCATTTTCCAATCATTTCATATTCGGATATTTGAGCTCATAAAAACAAATATTCGTTTATTTAAATTAAGTTAATAAGGACGTATTTTTTTACGTTTTTATTTAGTCACAATTTCACATCAAGCCTACAATTATCTTTAAATATTCATAACGCATTAATATTATATCCTGTATATAGTTTTTTTAATGTTGAAAAATTAGCAACGTTGGAAAAAAGAAATAGAAAAATATATAAAAACTGCACTTAATCCTGCGCGGAATGGTATAATACAAAAAGAAAACATACAAAACAAACAAAATGTGTACTGAGAGTCTGTGATATACAGAGGTGGGTAGAGTAGCCAAAATCTTTACTCAAGCAAAAGTACAAGTAACTAGAGAAATTGTTACTCAAGTAAAAGTAAAAGCCACTATTTTAAAAACTACTTGAGTAAAAGTAAAAAAGTATGCAATGAAACTACTACTCGTAGCTAGTTACTTAGTTACTTTGTATCTGATTATATAGGCCTACTACATAAAATGAATATTAACGCCAATATTTTAATATTACATTTTAATCAATATTTTTAATTATCATAAGCAGATCTTTGCAATATACATACAGAGACTAAGGAATAAACAAACACAGAAGAGACAAGCATTTCTGTAAATTTCATCTAGTCCTGATGTCAATGTAGTTTACACAACTTATTTAGAATAACAGACCATGTCAAACTAAAGCATGAACTAAACTCAGAGCATTTCCTAAGATGATCTAGAACATCTGCAGTGCTCTCTTAAATGAAATACCAGAGGTGGACGAAGTACACATCTTCCTTACTTGAGTGAAAGTACAGATACTACTGGTCAAATATTACTCCACTACAAGTAAAAGTTGTAAAGACAGATTCTTACTTGAGTAAAAGTACAGAAGTACGTGCTTTTAAAAGTACTCAAGTATTAAAAGTAAATTTCCTTTATGTCAGCTGTGCATTGTTTTATTGTCGTATACCTTATGCCCCTGAAGCAACCTACTGAATACACCGAGTAGCTCACAGTATCAGTTGTATTAAAGGAGTAGTTCACTTCAAAATTTGCCCCCATTGACTTTCCATAGTCATTTTTATTCCTACTATGGAAAGTCAATGGGGGCAAATTTTGCAGTGAGCAACTTCTTTAAGAGCTTTATATGTTTAGCACACATATGTTTAGTTTAGATATACCATAATCTCAACTCAACTCAACTCAACTTTATTTATATAGCGCTTTTACAATTTTCATTGTTACAATGCAGCTGCACATGAGACATATTGACTACAAGCAAAACAATCAAAGTTGTACCTGCAAAAACAAGAAAAGGTTGAAAACACAGAAGACAGACACACCCACACACAAAACACTCCACACACACAACACGCACACGCACCAACACACAGAGACACACACACACACACACACGGATGCGCACGCACACACACACAACACACACACACACACGTACGTACACAGACAAGTACGCACACACACACACGCTCAGTGAGAGCACACATTTAGGATAAAGGAGAGAGAAGCACAGGTCAAATATAGCAGATAATAAATTCCTATATGCAATATTAATTAAGTAAAACTTTAAGATTCTAAAGCAGCCCCCCCGGTCAGGCAGATAGTGCAAAAACAGTATGCAAACGGTGGCGAGGAACCCAAAACTCTAATCGAGAAAAAAAACCTCAGGAGAACCCAGGCCCAACCAGGGGATTCCAGTTCCCCTCTGGCAAAAGCTGCTGCCTCTGCACAAGCTCCAGAGAACTTGCACAACAAGGCTAAATAAAATAAATAAACTTAATAATAAAATAAATTGTAGTTTAAGATTATCATTAATAATCTATAGATTTGAAATTTTGTGGTGAAAACATGTCAAGAGACCGCGTCCTTCTTTATCCAGCTTAATCTTTATGATCATTTAGCCTAATTATCCTATAATGAAACTATGGTATGTTTAGTTGCTGTGGTTTTACTAAAGATTATTAATTGGAGTATGGTTCCTATATTTAGAAAATGGTAAATTTGTGGATACTGTGGTTTTAATGCAAATACCATCCCTGCTGAAAAAAAACTATGATTTTTTTCATTAGAATGAGATTTTTAAATTAAATTCCTCTTTGTAGTGTGTTTTGGGTTTTATTCCAATAGGATTTACCATCCCACCAATAGAATCCATCACATATCAGTAGAACCATTACAGTTTCCATTTAAACCAATACAAATCCCTTTAAAACCAATAAAACCATTATAACTTCTTTAATAGTTTCTATTGATTTTTCAGCAGGGTGCAAGTATCCATAGTACAATTCCCATTATAACCATTAAATCCATTACATTTTATGTTGTATTTTGGGCAGGGTTCTATTGTTTTTATTTCAACAGGAATACTTCAACTATAGTTACTTCAGTAAAAACATCATTCATTTTACAAATCGCTTTAAATGATATAGCAGCAGATCAGAAGTTAACACGCACGTGTAGCTCAAGGTGTATGTGATGCTTATTTACCGTTTAGCCGTTATGCCGATCATTTTCATGACAATGTTTCTACGATCTTTGACTGATCGTAACTCACAGATGATTACACCACACTTTAACATGTGCCTTTTCGTCTTTTATTGTTCTATTTGTCTTTTTAGAGCGCTATCAATGGTGTAGCAGCGCCTACGTTTACATTAGTTTAGCGGGGAAGATCCCAGAGTTGCCAGATTTGCGTTAAAAAAATCTGCCAAATGGCCATTCAAAGCTTGCCGGAAAACTGCGAGCTTAGAAAAACTGAAATACTTGGCAACAGTAAAAGGTCCTGGCAGATCGCAAGCCAGATAAATTGCGCACACAGGAAACCCCGCTGCATAGAAACCATTTTCTACTTTTGGACCTTTTTATAAATGTAGTTGAGTAAAAAGTATGATATTTGTCTTTCAAATGTAGTGAAGTTAAAGTACAAGTACTCAGAAAAAATAATACTCAAGTAAAGTACAGATACTGAAAAAGTGTACTTAAGTACAGTACTCAGGCAAATTTACTTCGTTACTGTCCACCACTGTGAAATACACATTTTTGAACAAAGCTCATGTTTTCTCGTGTTGTGTCACGTGTGTGTTGTGAAACGCTCTTACTTGTAAACAAACAGTAAACAGTGATCCACACGCCCATCAACAAGTTTTCTTCCTTCTGTTCTTCAAATGTATATTTCTGCAAGCCCACGTCTCTGTGTCTGACAGGTTACGCGCATGTTGCGGTGTCTGACGAACAGGTCGCGCGGGTGCGCGCATATGGCGGGCATTTATTATTGCTGGCAACAATATGACACATTTGCAGTTTTTATTGTATAGATATAGATTAATATCCACTTCATCCAATGCTCTCTGTGTTCTTAAATTTCGCGCTACGAGGAGTGAGTAATCCTGCTTCAGATGATTCAGATCGTGCTGCGAACTGAACAAATCATTTGAACTGATTCATTAGCCTATTCAAATGGTTTTGCCCATTGTTCAATTAATGCTTTCAAAAGAATCGACTCAAAAGAATCAATCACTCGGGAATGCCCGTAAAAAGAGACGACAACCTTGAAATAAACAATGCGTTTTAAAAAGCATGTTTTAAAATGAAGGAACGAAGAAACGTCACGCAATGTAACGAAGTAAAAGTACAGATTTTCTATTAGAAATTTACTCAAGTAAGAGTAAAAGTACACACTTTAAATTTTACTTAAAAAGTACATATTTTCCAAAATGTTACTCAAGTAAATGTAACAAAGTAAATGTAACGCGTTACTACCCACCTCTGGTGATATATATTGTTTTCTTTGTCGTTCATGGTCAGTGTCTGTCTTAGCTTTGCATTGCATTTGCATCAATAAATAAGGTATTTATTTCAACTAAGGTAACTAAGGAATCACAGCCTGTTTTAAAACAAAGAAAAATGTATTTACAGTCTGTAACCTGAATGCAACGACCTTTTTGAACTTCTTTAAGGAAACTTCAGGCTATTTAGGTATGGAAAAAGGTGCCAGTGTTATGCTAAGGGAAAAATCATTAACATTAGTTGCAGTGAAATATACATTTTCATGTTTCAAGTTGTTGAAATTAGCATTGCTTAATATATTTTTAACGAACGAATGAATTAACAAAGAACGACCGCTCCGAAGTTATGGTAATAAATGGATTATTGTTAATCATTTACTGTAATATTACGTTGGTATTTTTATACCTAATGCAAGTAATGTTAACGAATTCTGTGGCTCACCAGCTTTGAAACATTTTAATATGGTGATGTGAGCCGAGCTTAAAATGCGATCCGTGTAAACTTAAAATATTTAAACTAGCTTGCGATCTGAGTGAACAAAGATTTAGGAACACATACAAATGATTTTTTATATTTTCTGTATATTATAATTTCATTACAGATAGAGCGGTCATGATGATTAAATAATCGTCTCATCGCGATTGTTTGACCTCATCGCGATGGTTTCAGATCATCGCAATTATTGCACATCTCTATAGAAGACACTAGGGGGAGCTGTAGTGCATCTGCATATTGCATATTTTAGTGTATATATTGTAATTAAAGCATGGTAATACTTGTAAAATGTACCACCACAACACAATCACTTAAAAAAAAATCTAAAGCATATACCATACAAATTACCTGCAGTACAATTTAATATTATTTAAGATAATCTCAGTGTGAAAACCAGTCTACCAAAATTTCATTAACATACAAGTAAACTTTTATTGTAGTCTTGCAAGTGAGAAAAAAACAGACTAGAAGCTTTTCTGATAGAAAAGTGACTGATAGCATTTTAATGGTGGCTTCAATTCACTCCTGATCAATTTACTTAATTTACAAGTATTTGGCGGTTGTATTATTAACAGGTAAAAGCCTAAATCTTAAATTTATGATGACCCAATTTTTTCCTATGTATTTCCAAGAAAAAAACATAGTCTTGTATTCAGAACAATATGGTCGTTTCAATCGCTGAATCAAAAATGTATGAGAATTAAATTTCAAAGCTCAAAAACAGACAATTAATGGTCATAATCGTCAAAGCCCTAAAACAGACAATTAATCGTCATAATCGCAATGATTTATTAGACAATTAATCGTCAGTCAAATGTTATAACCGTGACAGCCCTAATTACAGATGAAGTGAAGAAGCGTTAAATAAGACGTGACAACTCTAGGGTCTTCTGCAGAGGTAACTTAACCCTGTGGTGACGCAGTTTTCATTCTTATGAAAAATACGAATATTAGAATAGCATTTTTAATTTTCGAATAGTTATAGCGGATCCAATATTTGAACATTCATGCACATCGCTAGTTAAGAGCCTCGCTGAAACCAGACAAAGTGAACATGTTGGTTTTCCTCGCACGAAACACGCCGATTCACTAAAGCGGACCAGTAGTCGTACAACAGCCGAACACTTGTACTACAGGCTAGCCCGATACTCCCTTTTTATGTTGCGCTTTGAAAAAGGTTGTTTTTATAAATGTAGCCTAATTAATAGTTATATAATATTAATGATAATTTGCTGTTAAAAACAAGTTTCAACAAGTTGCGTTTGGACAAGTGCGTTATATTGTTACCCTGTTCTTTCTGTAGCTTCTGCGGAGAAAAAGCCTCTTTTATGCTTATGTAAAAAATTATTATAAATGGTAGATTTGTGGAGGTGTGTTGTTGGGTGCGCTTAACCGCCAAACCGCACGATTTGTTGCGTCTTCACCGCGGTAAGAACAAAAAACCGTCACAGCTCTAGTTCCAGGAAGTTATGTTTTCTCTTTAAATGCTTTATTTCTTTCATTTTTTTATTAATTAAATGGCTTTCGTCTTTAAATGGGTTAGAAGTTTACCTCAGTTGGTCTGTTTAGTCGCAGCTCCATGCGTTACTAGTAACTTCCGGGAACTATTGAGAGATCCATTGCTGTGAAAAAACTGTTCCATTGGAGTCAACGAAGTTGACGCGACTCTCTCTCTCAATGGCTCTGTACGCGAGGTAACAAAATTCCGGCAGTGCGTTTACTATTCTGATGACGAAATTTGAGTCACGTGCCCAGTACGCTGTCCCTGGCGCACGCGTAAAAAGGGAACTATGCTTCAGCCGTTAAAACTAGTCCCAGACTAAAATGAAAGTTTGGGCTGTTAACTGAAAATAAATTGCCATGCCGTGACATCTTAAACTATGTCATTGGTATTGTTTCGTTTCAAGATGCACATCAGTAATGTTTTTATCTAAGGCATTTTAATAAAAGTGACTTAAATATCCTAATTTAACTAAGGTATAGTCGTGTCTTAAACTAATCCTTGTCTGCGAAACTGGGCCTTAATGTTTATTCTCGCTGTCAGTTCTCAGTGTGGGTGAAGGAGGATTCTGGGAAGGGACAGCGAAGGGTCGAACCGGCTGGTTTCCGGCTGACTGTGTAGAAGAGGTGTTGCCACAGAATCAAGAACAGCCAACAGGTGATCTACACACACACACACACACACGCACGCGCGCACGCACACGCGCACTCGCACACACACATGTACACGCACACATACACACACGCAGGTTTGTTTCAGTATACTAGTGAGGACATTACATAGACTTCCATTGATTTTATATCAGGCTTATGATATATTCTATCCCCTATCCCTAACCCTAACCCTTAACCTAATAATCACACAAACATGTGCCCTCTATTAAGAAAAACACTATTTGAGCCAATTATGAGCCTTTTTATTTAGTGAGGACCAGTAAAATGTCCTCACAAGTGGGTTCACACGTATTTCACTGTGGTACTGAGGACATTTGGCCCTCACAAATATAGCTTAACCTGTACACACACACACACACACACACACACATGTCTGGTTTATTATCTCCGTGGGGACAGTCCATAGGCGTAATGAGTTGTATACTGTACAAACTGTATATTTTATCCCCTACCCCTAACCCAACCCCTAAACCTAAAGATCATAGAACACTTTTTGCATTTTTAGACTTGAAAAAATATTGTTCTGTACAATTTATAAGCTTTTTTGCCAATGGGGACCTCAATTTTGCCACACGCACACACGCACACACACACGCACGCACACACACACACGCACGCACGCACGCACGCACACACACACACACACACACAGGCTTTGGTTGACTATCCCCGTGGGGACAGTCCATAGGCGTAATGTTTTTATACTGTACAAACTGTATATTCTATCCCCTATCCCTATCCCTAAACCTAAAGATCATAGAACACTTTTTGCATTTTTAGATTTGTAAAAAATATTGTTCTGTACAATTTATTAGCTTTTTTGCCCCTGGGGACCTCAATTTTGGTCCCCACGGTGACACGAGTCCCCATGTGTTGGTGTGTATTCAGGTTTAGGTCCCCACCGGGATATACAAACATGAACACACACACACACACATACTTCTATGTCTTACTTTTCTTTCTGAAAAATTACAAATGTCTCAGACAAATATCTGGACGGTGACTACCTAAACAGACACTTATTTCGTTTTACATTAACTGAAATATAATTCCTAAAGAAAACTAACAGGATCTGTCTTTTCAGAAGTGAATAGTGATTTAGCTTTTTTTTTGAGGACAACCCCCAAAGCATTTTCCTATGGAGGCTGGTTTG
This sequence comes from Triplophysa rosa, assembly GCF_024868665.1. Taxonomy (NCBI): domain Eukaryota; kingdom Metazoa; phylum Chordata; class Actinopteri; order Cypriniformes; family Nemacheilidae; genus Triplophysa; species Triplophysa rosa. The sequence goes on along the minus strand of NC_079912.1, from coordinate 1,700,179 downwards.
CCTACTCATGTAATCTTGTCCATACAGCACACAAATCACATCACTGTGAGAGTACCGCTCTTCCACACACACACGCCTACATGTGCTAACAGAAATGTGTGTGTGTGTTTCAGAGAGCCGCAGCGAGAAAGCGAAGAGGAAGCTGTTTCGTCATTACACTGTAGGAACGTACGAAGGTCTCGAGGTGCCCAGGTGGGAACAGAACGAAAATAAATCCACCTGTTCTAATGTGAAACCAGTTTAAATGTTCACACTACATAGACATCATAACAGTAATAATAAATAAATTGTTATTTTATAGATGATTAAGTGACTTTAGGTTAGATTGATATCTCAAATATTTATGTTAAAGATACAAAGGAATATACCGAATATAATAGCGCTTTTGTGGTTAGAATAAGAATGTTAATCAGTAAAACTATGATGAGGGGCTTTTGTAAAAGGATGCTTAAAAAGATCAGTGGGTTCTCTCCGCTTCAAACATTTGCAGGTACGTTGCAAAAAAGCAGATCTCTACGTCCACTAGACGTGAATGCAAATGCTCCAGACGCTTAAAAAATTATGCAACAATGTTTGGATCTGTCGCGCTCATGTGGAACATTATCACATGCAGCGTGAGCCACTTCTGTCTCTCTAGCATTTTCCCTGTCTATCTCTAACGCACGCACGCACGCACACACACAGTACATCAGCTAAAATCATTGATTACTACAGTAAGTATGTACATCATGTGCATACATTGTTTTTTGCAGATAGTTTGTTTTTTATAAGTGTGTGTTTGTCCAGTTCACATATAAGCAGTGTTGGTCATCTGTTGCTATGTGTGCTGAGTGTGTGCAGTGTTTACCAGCATCCGCTCATATCCCTCTACCTCTCACCCACTCATCACAATCCCACAATTCTCTCCTATTCTGTGGTGAAGGGATAGTTCACATGAAAATCAAATTCAGTCATTACCAATCCTTGTATGTTTAAAATCTGTATGGCTCTCTACAGGGACATTTTTAGCAAATTTTTACTCGCCTCTATTCTGTACGTGTAGCGTAATTGAGGATTATATTAGCAGCGCAAAGCTTGTGGGTTCGTCTCAGTAAGGTGCTTTGGATAAAAACGAGTTTATTTGCAAAAACAGAACTTTCAAAAATCACGTTTTGTTATGTTATCATGTTTTTATTGTGTTAGTTAGCTGTATTGTTTTGAGTTATCATTACTTAATCAAAATAACCCAACTGCGCAATGTAAAGCATTATTTTTGAGTCATCTGTTCTTGCAAATGAACTCTTCAAATATAAATGACAGTTTGTACTTTGTTGACAGTATATCGAGCTACAAAAATCACTAACGTTTGTGCGTCTTCATTCATTCTTCACTTGCTGAAATGCAAGTTGTTGACAGGAGTTCCTTGTGAAAGCATTGAATCGCTGCAGGTTTGATATCATTGGTTCTTGTGTGTTTTATAACCAAAAGCCACATAACTTTGACTTTGCTCTTTAAAATATGACGGAAACGTTTTTCCTTTGCGTTTTTGAAAAGTTTCACATACACACGACAGTGTTATCAAAACGATCTGCATTTACATGGATCTGGGAAAACGAGTAAAAACGCTTTATTATGCATGCCAGGCCAGTGGATGGTGCTGTTGCGCTATAAAGAAATCCTACGTGCTTGCCCATATCAGCATACACTGTTTTAATCTAAAATATATTTTAATACACGTTATCGGCGTGTATGTGCGTTTATAGTTTGTGTATATAAATACCATGTCTCCGCTGGCTGTAGTGGTGCAGTAAATCTACTTTTTGCTGGAGAAATGATAATAAGTATGTCACGCAGCACAACCAAGCAGCATGGAGGCCATCATTATTTTTTGGGGAATGCTCGCGCATGCGTACAGACTGAACGCGTAATACGCATGCCTATGACGTCATCGTTTTTGGAAAACGCCGCCTTCAGAGTTTACTGTACATGGAAACGATAATAGGGAGCCAAAGAGAAGGAAGTTAGCGGCGCACGGGTTCCCTCTATCGAAAGCCTATGCATTTTTCTAATAAACTTTTGGAAAATTGCAAAAAATAAGCTCTTTGATTAACAAAGGGTTATGACACTTACACTTTGTCTATCAAGATAATCTTTACACCACATTTGTTACTTTTGAAGCCGAAAAACAATCGTCAGAAGTAAAAAGTTAACACGATGCTATAAACAGACTACACTTAAGGTCGCTCAATATAAACGTCACCACCACCAAGCCTCCGACAACTCTTTCAAACTTTATTAAAAACGTGTTCCCTGGTAAGTAATTACTCCGTGAATGAATCCTCATCTACGTTTTAAGAGATTTGTTCCCATGTTGCATTATTTGTGAGCTTCATATGCGCGATGACGTCTAACGTCCCCGCCAAAGGTCGCGTTTAGCAACTTGTTAGCAACCGTCATTTTTAAGACACAATAAGGCTTTAAAAAAATCACAAGCGGGTTATAATTGGTGTGTTTTATGTCATAGAATAAAACGTGAAACTATTTAGAGGTTTTGTTTACCAGAGACCTTATTTCGGGCGTTTACCAAAAACCCTTTCAAAAAACCCATAGACATTGGAGCATGGAACCGGAAGTACTAAAATGCTAACTCGCTTCCAGGTTTTGCATATAAAAATACGTCATCTCTGAGCCTCCCTATGCCGTCGTTTTCAAAAACTTGCACTTTGAGACCCGTTTTCAAAAGTTTGCGTTTTCAGTCCCCCAAAATGCCGTTGTCGTGTAAATGAACAGCCAAAATGCATAAAAAGTTTCATGTTAACGGCCTCTGAGAGCGCATGAGTCACATAAATGACACTTCTGGTGTTTTTTTGTTGTTGTTCCTTTTATATGCAGTGACAGTAGACTGCGGCCATGGGTTATAAAGCTTTGAAAAAGGACATAAAAGCACCACAAATGCATTACGTTTAAGTCAAAGCGGGTGTAATGCTACATATTTAAATATATGCAAATGAGATGTGGCTGGGAAACCTCATTGGTGAATATTGATTTGAATCTCCTACTGATGTTTTTCGGCGTGACAGATGTGGTCACCATGAACCGTCGTTGTGTGTGAATGTTTCACATGTGTTCTGTATGAGAAAAGGCATCCTACAGGTTTCATAATATTCATTTATGGCTGAACTGTCCCTTTAAAACTCGTCTCTCTCTCCCACACACTTTCCTTTCTTTCTCTGCTTTTCTGTGCCCGCCTCTTTATTCACACACCCCTCCTTGTTCGCTCTCTGAATGTCGCAGTGAGTGAATGTAAGCGCTCTTTTAAACCCTCTCTCTCTCTTTCGCTCTCTCTCTCTCTCTCTCTCTCTCTCTCTCTCTCTCTCACTCACTCTCTCTCTCTCTCTCTCTCTCTCTCTCTCTCTCTCTCACTCTCTCTCTTTCGCTCTCTCTCTCTCTCTCTCTCCCCTCCTCCCTCATCCAATTCTGTCTTAAGCATGTAGGCTCTTGATACGCCATGTCTCTCTCTCTCCTCCTCTCCTCCTCTGGCTGTGCGCGTACCGAGAGACGAGGGGCTGGAGAGGAGGAGGTGCGCTCCGAGGAGGGGGGGCACATGGCAATGGGGGGATATGGAGAGAAAGATCTGTCTCTCCCTCTCTCCCTGTCATCCTCATGGCCCTCGCTTGGTCCCCAGAATCGCAGCGTCTGGTTCATTTACAGGTATCGGCTCGTCCGTTCTTTTATTGCGGAGAGAGAGAGAGGGAGGGCGAGAGAGGCAGATGGATGCTCTGAAGAGGTAGAAGATAGACCGTTGAGCAGAATCGATGTTTTGACGTTTTTGGGTATATATCATTGTGTGTGAATGTAGTCTGTTGGGGTCAGCACGCCTGTCGTTTTTCGTAAATCAAACCTCTGTATGTGTATGTGTGCGTGTGTGTGTATGTATATGTGTGCATTTGAACGTAAATGCGGCTGTCACCTCTCATATAGCGGATTTGCTTCAAGACACATTTTATTTTTCTGGCGTGGGCTAATGTTGCAGATGAGTGCGTGTGTTTGCGTGACATGTATATGTGTTTTTGAATCATTTAAAAGGTGTGTGAGTCATTATGGGTGTGTGTGTGGAGATTCCAGCAAAACATCATAGAAAGTTGAGATGCGCTCACTTGCATTTCGTCATGTATGAATCTTTTCTGCTGTCGTTCCTACACAGATCCAACATGATGTTGCTTTACAGAACTGTTCATGTTAAACTGGGAAACGATGTCAGACATGCCAGCAAAAACACTGCTATGGCGTTTGATTGAAATTCAAGACGGATCAACTTTAACAAAACTAAAAATGTGATTCTGGATATTTTCAAAAAGAAGTTTAAATTGAAAATTCTAATAATTACAGAAAGTCATATGTGATCGAAATGGCGTTCATTACATCCTCCAACCCAATACCACAGTATAGGTCGTTTGTCACTCTCTAAAGGAGCGTTTACTAAATTTACGCCCTCATCGACAGATTAAATCTCACAGACAAACACTGATAAAAATGTATAACTCGGATGTCGGTTATGTCAAGTGTCGGCTCAAATGCATAAATGCAAAAGCAAGTTTTGTGAATTGAAAACTGGGATCAAGTTCACACTTAATGTATGTAGCAATCTGCGTTTACGCTTAACTTGAAAACATATGTGTAGCTGTAGATCATAATAAACTGCTTAAACTGCATAATAAACAACCTATGGGGATGTTTCTTGGGTGTGGACAAACTGGTGGATTAACTGAATCAAGTTCTTGTTTTATGTGCCTGTATCTCTTTCATAATATTTTCGAATTGCTGAAGTTTTGTAATTTTACTGAAATCGTGTGGTTCTCGCGAGTGATCTCATGAGAATCAAGTTATTTAACAAGGGAGCGATTTCGTATGAATTTGCACAATGTGATTTAACAAAACATGTATTATTAGAAAAAAGCAAAAAAAAAAAAGATTGTATAATTTATATGAATTTGCCGCCTCGAGAAATAGTTACAATTACGAATTGCCACGACCTTCTCAAATTGGTCTGTGATGTCAATTTTGCTTTTTGGATTTTCAAACCAAGTTAATAAAAAGAGGTGTGACGTGAAGATTTGACATCTCATAGATTATATCAAAATGCGATAGCAACACTTCACAGCACCTGCCCAGAGTGTTAAATCAGCATCTCTCTCTCTTTCTCTCGCAGTGATTACATCATCAAGGAGAAGACTGTACTTCTGCAGAAAAAAGACAATGAAGGCTTTGGTTTTGTTCTCCGAGGAGCCAAAGGTGAGTAACATTCACAAACCGCCGGTTCACACATCATAGCATCAGACCGAGCGCATCACACCTGTGATCTCTTCAGCCCAGACTCCAGTGGAGGAGTTCAGCCCGACTCCAGCATTTCCTGCCCTGCAGTACCTGGAGTCTGTGGATGAAGGGGGAGTCGCGTGGAGGTCCGGTCTGCGGATGGGGGACTTTCTGATAGAGGTTAGCATCGTTGATTCCTGTATTTACGCTTAATCTTTTAGATGATTTTCACAGAGTGACAGAATGTTAAAAGGTTGAGTTTTACATCAGCGCTACTAAAGCCAAAACTGGCTCAATTATACAGACTCCATCTGTGAGGTGTGAAGGCCTGCACTGAACAATCTTAACACCTTCTCTCGAGATGTTAAGACTTACTGTGTTACTTCTGGGACCTGCCTTCATTTGAATTTGAAAAAGATGATGACGTGAAACATCTTAGATCTTGTATTTTCAGTGTGCATCATCTTTATACTTTATAGATTTATTGGTGCGCTCCAAGACACGCTGCCTAACAAGCAAACACGTGTAGTATTGCATTTCCTGGGCTCCGCCCACAAGTGGTGATGTCATACACATGCGTTTGTATCTGGTATTTTAGATTCACAGTCATTTTAACCCCCACTATTTGTTGTTGCGGTGTTGAAGTGTACTCTACAGCAAGTCTACCGCGGGTTAGCAATGGGGAAAAAATGATGCTTATTTTTATACTTATAAACCACGCGCGCCTGACCCCCAGTTAACTTCCGGGTTGTGTTTGGCTAGCGTCTAATAATATAACTATTTATATTTTACTGAAATTATGTTAATATTCATTTGTATTATTATTTTACTGTATAATAATTGTATTAAACAAACGATTTGTTGGATTTTGTTGTATGTTAATTTGATTAAATAAACAATTTGTGGAATGGGTCCTGTAGTTTGGTCGCATTTAAGGAAACCGTATGGTACACTGACATCTAGCGATTGAGCTTGGTATCGCAGTCTAAATTCAAAATATTGGAGAGACAAGTGTTTGTGAATGTGTACCGGACGTTCAGATGGGGTCACAAAAGTGCGCATGCACAGTAACGTTTGTTTATGTTGTTAAGGTGAACTTGTCAATATCACTTTTAATATAATATTAAATATAATTGTGCTGACATATTGCAATTAGTAATGTTAGTGTACAATTTGTTATGGCAAATAATTGTCATTCTTTGTTTCATAATTTGTTTAATATTATACATGTTATCCATCCTGCTAGGCTAGTTGACTAAATGTCTAAGTCTAAGAAAAACTAAATACCCTTTTAGGACATTGTCACCTCATAAAGCCTCAAGGCAGGTACAAACCTTTGGATAAAATCAGTTATTTCTGACGCACGTCCCATTCTTGAAAGAGTTTTTTGTCTTTTTTAGTTAAGAAACTATTTAATGTCTTATAATTATTCTAACAACAATGCAAAACCGCTATAGAAAAAGTACATTTGAATTTAACTGCATTTTTAGCAAATAATGAGATATTTGTCCATGATGAAAATGAAGACCCCAGAATGGTGTGGAAGAATGGATGCCTATTGTCCAATAATAAACTACAGTGCTGTAAATATGTCTATGTACATCTATTTGAATCCATATCTGTATAACTTATGTATTTGCAGATTCATTGTATGAGAATGTTATGTATTTTTACAGGTGAATGGAATGAATGTGGTTAAGGTGGGACACAGGCAGGTGGTGAACATGATCCGTCAAGGCGGCAACAGCCTGATGGTGAAGGTCGTCATGGTTGCGCGGAATCCTGAGATGGAGGAAATGCCTAAAAAGAAAGGTCAGAGGATTTGCTGGATAGAAACATACTGTACTATACTGTATGGAACTGTATTTAGTTATACAAATGCAACTGTTATCTGATGGCCAGTGCAGGGACCCACTGTACATACTTCAAGTTACTGTAGCTTTAAATGTTTGTGCCATTTAACTGGATGTGTTGATTCTCATTTAGCTAGTTAAAAACAGATTAAAAAGAAATAGACTACATGAGTAATTTAACTACAGCATCCCTTGTAGCAACACTGAGAATGTTATGCATACTTGCATTGAAATTGATTGAAATCGCTTACAGTAGTTATAATTATGGACTATTTATGTATGTATGTATAAGTTAAAATGAATATTTTTTATATATTTGGTCTATCTGTAGTTCCTCAGCAAAGTAGGCGACTGACGCCCCCAGCTATCGCGCTTCGCTCCAAATCCATGACTTCAGAACTGGAGGAGATGGGTATAAAACACACACACACATGGAGGTCATATGTACGATTCAGTCTTTATTGTTCTGTTTGACTGATGTTGTGCTTGTTTGTGTTTCGCTGCTTTGCCTGCAGTGGATAAAGGTTTGTGTTTTGTTTCTTTACTTTTGCTTGTTACAGAAGCCTGTTGAATTATTTTACATTTATGCATTTGGTAGACGCTTTCATTCAAAGCGACTTACATTGCATTATTCTACTAATCTGTTTCCGAGTACGTGCAATCCCTGGGATCGAACCCATGCTCTAACCAATGAGCTACAGGAAAGCTTCCACCCAAAAATGAAAACTCTGTGATCATTTACTCACCTTCGAGTTGTTCCAAATCGGTATAAATGTATTTGTTCTGATGAACACAGAGAAAGATATCTGTAAGAATGCTTATAACCAAACAGATCTAGGACCCCATTGACTATGAAGGTATTCAGTAGCAAAACTTGAGAGCATGTAGATTTTAATTTGTGAACTTGTAAAGTAAGTATTTGTACCTGTACACTAAAATGTACACTCACAGCCCCAATGTCAAAACTTGTCAAATAAAAAACTGAAGTTGAATATTGAGATTTGCACTCGTGGACAAAACTCACAAATCTGTCTTCTGCATTTGAAGTTGCAGAAAAGTCACAAATGTGTAAACTGGCATTTACAAAATACATTGGCAGATACAAATGCATAGCACATATTTACAAGTTTTCCTAGATTCAGATTTGAATTGCAACCACAAATAGGCATCTACAACCTCTCAAATCTGTCACTGCAGTTTCAAATCTTCCCGCCTTGACTTTTGCTACTACTTTCGCGATAAACCTGTTGCAAAACTAACTTGTGCACTTGAAAGCTCAGAGGCGAGAGAAAGAACGGCATTTGATGACGTCACGCGGCTGAGCCACACCGCGCCCTAATGGCAATGAAAGGATCTAGCAAATAATAGTTTAAATAATGTTTAAATAACTAAAGTGAAACCATCAGACTTATGTATACTATCATGTATAATTATTCCATGACTTATACTATCTTGTATAGATATAATTTCGTAATGTATTTTAATGATATCATTCTGTATACTATCAATAATACGTTGTGTACTACTGTTTGTTTTAAAATATAATGACAGGCTGACTACATTTTCCGTTATGTATACTATAATGTTCATTGATATGCTATATAAAAATGTACATTTACACAGTTCAACATTATGATTCTATAGCCTAGCCCTTGAGAATTATTATTGCTTTAGTTATAATGTTACCAATATTATATTAATATTTAAAAAAAAACACGTTCCTGGTAGTATAATATAAATGTAAATTAAATTCAGTGAGCAATGTATTATTGACCATTATTGCACTTTTAAGCTATTTCTACTTTTTTATATTTTTTTGTTATTTTCAATAAAGGGAAAATGAACAGAAATTGTATGCAGGACTGTGCAATGCCACCATTGGGGTTGTGGGTTTACCTGGAAGTTTCTTTTCTCATGGAAGGTTTGGATTTTTAACAGATGAGCTTAAACATATTTAATCAACATTTAGTGTACAATTATTTTCTCATGTGATAATTACTAGCCGCAGGATAATGCATCCAGTCGGTTGTTATTGCCGAATAAACCTCTTCAGTGTTATACATGAACTGATTCTGATCATTCTGATATAGGAGCCTTACACAATGACAGGCTGACTGTACATTTTCTGTTTTTAATTTTGATCATTATCGTCAGCGAACTTGCTTCAGCTAAGTTAGGTTGTTAATTAGGTTGCTAATTTATACATCACCCTTATCAGATTCAATATCTTTATTGTCATTCAGTAGCCTATGTACCTGTAAAAATATATATTTTGCAGATGGGGTAGAAAAGCAATAAATATATAATAAAGGACAAAAATAGAACAAAGATATACTGCAGTAAATATAAAAGAGAATAAAATATAAAAGTTAATTTATAGTAAAAAAGTGGCCGTAAGTAGTATTTTTGTTAAGGAAAATGTATTTATTGATTTAGAGTTTCATCTTAAATTAAATACTGTATTAGTGATTTAAATTGTGGTTTTTCCTGCCATTAGGGCGCGGTGTGGCTCAGCAGCGTGACGTCATCAAATGCCGTTCTTTCTCTCGCCTCTGAGTTTTCAAGTGCACAAGTTAGTTTTGCAACGGGTTTATCGCGAAAGTAGTAGCAAAAGTCAAGGCGGGAAGATTTGAAACTGCTGTGACAGATTTGAGAGGTTGTAGATGCCTATTTGTGGTTGCAATTCAAATCTGAATCTAGGAAAACGTGTAAATATGTGCTATGCATTTGTATCTGCCAATGTATTTTAGTAAATGCCAGTTTACACATTTGTGACTATTTTTCTGCAACTTCAAATTCAGAAGACAGATTTGTGAGTTTTGTCCACGAGTGCAAATCTCAATATTCAACTTCAGTTTTTTATTTTACAAGTTTTGACATTGGGGCTGTGGGTGTACATTTTAGTGTACAGGTACAAATACTTACTTTACAAGTTCACAAATTAAAATCTACATGCTCTCAAGTTTTGCTACTGTAATACCTTCATAATTGACTCCCATAGTAGGAAAAAAAATTCCTACTATGGGAGTCAAAGGGGGGGGATAAATTTGGTTATAAGCATTCTTCCTAATTTCTTTCTCTGCGTTCATCAGAATAAAGAAATTTATACATACAGATTTGGAACAACTCAAAGGTGAGTAAATGATGACAGAATTTTCATTTTTGTGGCGAACTATCCCTTTAATGCACTTGTATCTTTATTATATTATGTTATACCACATTTTTACAAGTGAAATCATTTTAATGAGATTTTTATACAATTTTCGTTTGTCATAGTAATGATTGTTCTTAGATTTGGATTACTAAAATATTTGTCAAGACAGTAATAATTCTTTCAATAATGCTTATTTCTTTAATAGTCGTTTAAATAAATCCTCAAATAATGTCCCAAATCCTTTGTATGTATATACAGTATATATATATATATATATATATATATGTATATATTTCTTTTCTTTTGGTGGGAAATCTCCCCTGGACATGTTTTTCAGAACATGTATTCATCAGCATTTGTTGAGAGGTTCATATGTTCTTTCAGTTGGATAAAATGTTCCTAAATTATTAACATCATCAGTCACTTTAACAGACTCAGTATGTACATCAGTATAGGACATGTGCTGTTACCTGATAGTGATGGCACGAGTAATGATAGTAATAAAAACCATAACTAGCGACTGTAAAAAATCCTATCATGTTTTTGGCTTTCAGATGAGTTTGTTCCCATGGCAACTAGTAATAGATTCAGATCTCCTAACTTTAGTAAAGCACTGGTAAATGATACTGATTGGTAGAACTATTAAATGAAATTATTTTGAATTAAGTAATGATGCTAAAAACACAATTAAAAAAGAAAAATAGTACGTGTCCACAAAAATTAGCACCTTTTTACTCTAATAAGACTTCCTGTTCTAGCAGCTTCACCATGGATGAAGAAATCAGGTGACCTGATTTCCCCCCTTGTGTGTGTGTGTACAGATGTGTTTCTGTTTTTTGACTGCTGATAGTCAGTGAAACACATGAAAACTATATGATAGCCATTGATGCAGACATCTGAAAGTATCTACAACAGTGGAACAGTCTCAACCTTTTTGACTTGAAAATATTCTAGTGCTTAGCTGTATATTTGTCATTTGTCGCTTGTTTTGTCTTAGTTTGAATAAAGTTATCTTGAACAAGCCTCCGTTGAGAAACGCTGATTTCTCATACACAGGAGACACCTGTTGGGGCTAGTTGTCACATGGTTGTCACAAGGGCTAACTTGACAACTTCAGATGACGTAATCAACGCTGGTTCAAAAGAACTTCCTGTTTCACTACACAAACGTTTGAACAAAATACATTTACATTTAGTCATTTAGCAGACGCTTTTATCCAAAGCGACTTATAAGTTGGCTAAACAATGGAAGCAATTGGGTCAACATTAGGAAAACAAAAAGCATAAGTACAATAAAACATGTCTCACAAAGCCTACTACATTGTACAGAGCTAGGTTTTTTTATATATAGATAGAGTAGAAAAGATATAGAAGTCAGAAATGATCGGTCAGGACAAAATGCATGGTCAAAAGCTGGGAAACAAGGAACATACAAAACAAATGACAAGAAGAGAATAAATAAAGTGCAATAGTCGAAGTGCAAAAACGTAATACTCAAGTGCCTTGTCTGTGTCCTTGTTCGGTGGTGTCGCACAGAGTCGATGGTCTTTACACTCTTCGGTCTTCACTCGATGATGGCTGCACGCGACCGCTGCACACGTTGGTTAATCGTACTTAGTACCCATTTTAATCACGCAATACGCCCTTTTCACAATTACGTCACTTAACTTCCGCCTTTTTGCAAAGCAGTGTATCATAACGTCCGTCTTGCAACAAACAAGAAGAAGAAGATCCTAGCACCTTCGCTAACACAAAAAGAAAACAAAACACTTACCTTCATAATCAAACAGGTACTGTTCAAAGAAGAATTTGTATCCTTTCTCTAGCTTTGACCTTGTCATTAGCGAAAATTTGTCTGCAAGACGTTGTAAATCATCTAGACGTATTTGTGGCAGATGTGCAAGCCACTTGGTAAACTCCATTCTGAGGCGCTAGCGGAAGTAACTTCTTCTTCTTCTTGAGTTTTACTGGCGGTTGGCAAATCAGCTTATAGGTGCATTACCACCACCTTATGAACTGGAGTGCTAGCGGAAGTAATGATACACTGCTTCGCGGCAGAACGGAACATGCGTGACGTCATGTGAAAAGGGCGTATTGAATTCAGCAGGACACGGCTTCAAAATCTCACAATAACAAGTGAAACCGCACGAGAACAAACGCGACTTCGACACGTGACACGGCGGTAGTAAACAAAGCAACGACACTGTGTTTAAACTCAATTAGACAATATTAATCAATTACACTTACGCGCTTCTGTTGACTTCTGCTGCAAAATGCTTCTCCCACTGACTGGACCGAGAGCACAGTTTAAATACCCTACCTGGTGTTGGACACGCCTTCAAAATCTCACAATAACAAGCGAAACCAGCACGAAAACAAACGCGGCTTCAACACGTGACATGGCGGGAGTAAAAGCAACGACACTGCTTTTAAACTCAATTAGACAATATTAATCAATTACACTTACCCTTCTGTTTACTTCTGCTGCAAAATGCTTCTCCAAACAGAATACAACCAACAGAATATTTTTTAACTAATTTTAAATATTAAATTATACTGTATATGTAAGATAATAAAATAAAAAAAACTTGTTTGTTAAATTTGAATCAATCTGTCCTTAAACTAAACTCAAGTAACATCATATTTTCACTGTACTGAACAGGTACAGTATGTCTAACCTACCCTAAAAATTGTGACAACTAGCCCCGGTCTCCTCCTGTGTAGGCATGATGTCATTAGAGCCAGAAATCTGTCCATATGGTCCGAGTGTCATATGTGTGTTTGTACTGTAGATATTGTATTTGTTCAAGTACTTTCTTAGTGTATTTTTTTCCTTGTGTCAGATCACACAGAGAGCTCTCAAGCACCAGAGAAGAAGAGGAGTGTCTATCAAATGGCTCTTAGTAAGAAACTTTATTATGATATTAACCTCTCTGGCAGCATGTCTCTATACCTGCATATCTGCATTATCGTGAATATTATTATACTCTTGTGGCTTTTCCATCAACAGTATTTGTTGCCCTTTCAATCCATAACAAATACAGAATTTGCAGGATATTTTACAGAATATGGTGATGCACCAATACACTGATGTTGTGTTAACTGATGATGGAGACAAGGGCATGAAATGTTGGATTTTTTATCTTGATTTATTTATTTATTGTTTTACATTACATTATTTTATATTTATGTAAACAGTTGTATGCACATAGTTTAAAATATTGTTTTTAGGCATACAGTATTTGCATGTGTTTTAGAGAATTCTTTATTGTGGGACCTCACAGTTTTTATGGCCCAATTGCAACAAATTGTTATTTTAAACAGTTTTAATTACAAGTTATAACCTAAGCTAGGGCCTAGTGCAGGGGTCACCAACTAGCGGACTCCGGTCCGAATGCGGACCACGAGATGCGTCTGTCCGGACCTCAAAGCCTTTTGACGTAATAAATAAATGAACGCCTAACATTACTTTCTAATGCAATCAAATTTATACCAGGCACATCAAGGTCCGCTCAGTAGCATTTTGGGTCCTACGGCGCCACGGACAGTTAACATATGCGCACTGTTGCTACGTTCAGACGTCGATGAGTGAAGAGAGCCGAGACAGACTCGCTGCACAGCGCGCAGTCAGATGTAACTGTCTTTTTTCAAAAGTTAGAAAAGTTGATGCTGAAAACCATGTTTTCCGAGATGAATGGGTCGAGAGATTTGCATTTATTCTCCCTGCATCGAGAGGCTGGTTTGTCTTGTTTGCTCGTCCTGTTGCGGTTGTCAAAAGTGGAAACCTTAAACGGCATTATGAAACTAGACATAGACACTATGAAGAAACTTGCCCACAGCAGTCCGAGGTAATGACATTGAAATATATTAGCTCAAAGCCCAGTAGTAGCGATCTACACAGGTCCTCCCTTACCGCCCAACAACGAGCATATGAATGTTCACTAAGAATACAGTGGATCTTAGGAAAACATAACAAGCCCTTTACTGATGAGAAAATAGAAAAATAGAGTGCATGGAGGCTGCGTGTGAAATGCTGAAATGCTATCAGAGGATGATCAGTCACAACTTGATGCTGCTATTTGTTCATCTCAGTTCAGCAGAAAACAATACTTTAGTTCCCTTTCTGTCGGTCTCTCGATGTTGTGTCAAGCCAACAGATGGGGTTCGTCTCTGAGAACCAATCGCTTCCGACTTCCAATGAAAATTGAAATTGGCGAATGAAATTTGCATGCCGGACTCCGCCCCTGGATATCCGGGTATAAAAGGGAGAAGGCGTGCCTCATTCATTCACCTTTTGTTCTTCGGAGCCTTCGCTCATGATCAACAGACTTTGCTACAAGATAGCAACTACAAGACTGCCAGTTCTACGACATGGTGCAGCGGACTGTCCCTTCCTGCGGCGACTTCCCCTGGGCGTCTCGGCGGTTCCAGAAGTGTTCGAGTTTTTTCTAGTGGCATGTCCCGCTGTTCTTGTGGGTGCAACACACTCATCGAGGAGGGGGACGGACACGAGGTCTGCTTCTAGTACGCTGGGGCATCCACGAGGGTAAGACCAACCCAGTGCTTATGCAGGAACTCCGCGCCGTCACCGACCTCGCTCTACGGGCAACCAAGGTGACCGCGTGGGCCCTGGGTCGGGCGATGTCCACACATGTGGTCCAGGAGAGACACCGCTGGCTGAACCTTGCACAGATGAGTAACGCCGAGAAAGTCCGCTTTCACGACGCACCCATCTTGCAAGGAGGGGCTGTTTGGTGATACTGTCGAGCTGCAGTTCTCGACAGTAAAGAAGCAGACAGAGGATATCAAGATATCCTCCCCCGCCGCGACTTGGCTGCCCTCTGGCCGTCGAGATCCTGTGCACAGTCTGCTTCCTAGCAGCCCTGGTCCTCTTCGACACCTTCCGGTTTCGGCGCCCCCTACTCAGGTGGCCCCCCGGAAGAAGACATCGAAGAGGAGACCACCACCCCATCAGCAGCCGCGGCGGAGGCCAAAGCGGCCCTCATGGGAAGACCACAGGGAGATCGAGAATACCTTCGGGCCCGACCCCAGCCATTCCTTCGCTGGTTGGTTGATCCGGGACGGTTCCTGCCCCGTCCCAACAGCCCACTTCTAAGAGTTTTCTCTCTCTCTCTGGGTGTTTATGACAGCCGCTCTCACCCTCTACACGATAGTGTTCGGCAACTCGATGTTGCCTCGATGTTGCGTCATGGCGAGACCCAATGTCAAGGATAATCAGCAGCCTAAGCACTCTCAATCGGCGGTGCGTTGTGCTACATCATCATCTGGGTATTATCACAGCCGCTCTCACCCTCTACACGACGGGTGTTCCGCAACTTAATGTTGAGGCAAGACCCAATGTTGAGGATAATCATCAGCCTATGCACTCTCAATCGATGGTGCGTTGTGCTACATCATCGCCAGGCAGGTAAAACAGCAGAGCCGATCTCCTCTCCGGGGGCCCCCCACGGCAAGGGATCCACACTGCCAGCCATCGAACCACCCCCCGGGAGGTCGATGAAGCAGAACGTACCCCTAGCCTCCCTGTCTCGGTCCCTGGGAGCCTGACAAGAGCTTCCCAAACCGTCACGGTGACTACGGGATACGATCCGTCTCGGCTACGCGGTCCAACTCCCCAGACGCCCGCCCAAGTTTCGGGCATCCTCCAAACCTCAGTCAGAGGCAAGGATGCTCCCGTGCTTTGGGCCGAGGTCGCCACCCCTCTGGTGAGGAAGCGATCGTGCTCATCCCTCTAGCCGAGATGTTCAACGTGTTTTACAGCCCGTTCTTCATCGTCCCCAAAAAGGGGGTTGCTAGATCTGCGTACCCTGAACAGGCACCTACTCAAGCTGCCGTTCAGGATGCTCACGCAGAAGCGCATCCTGGCATCTATCAGATGTCAGGATTGGTTCATGGCAATCGACCTGAAAGACGCTTACTTTCATGTCTCGATTCTCCCTCGTCATCGCCCGTTCCTACGGTTCGCTTTCGAGGGTCAGGCATATTAGTAAAGAGTCCTCCCTTTCGGTCTGTCCCTGTCCCCACGAGTCTTCACGAAGATCGTGGAAGCCACCCTCACTCCCCTCAGGGAGAGAGGTGTGCGGGTACTAAACTATCTCAATGACTGGCTCATTTGACACACTCGCGAGATCTGTTATGTATACACAGGGACTTAGTGCTTCGGCACCTAGATCGATTGGGACCACAGGTCAACCGAGAAAAGAGCAAGCTCTCCCCTGTGCGGAGCATCCTCTTTCTTGGTATGGAACTCAACTCTGTCTCCATTACAGCGTGACTGACTGCAGAGCGCGCTCAGTCAGTGTTGAACTGCCTGGAATATTTCAAGCAGTCAGCGGTCCCCCTGAAACAATTTCAGAGGCTCCTGGGCACATGGCATCCTCGGCGGTGGTGATACCCCTCGGGTTGATGCACATGAGACCGCTCCAACACTGGCTACAGAGTCGAGTTCCCTGGAGAGCGTGGCACACCGGCAGCAGGCAAATGGTGATTACGCCTCTCTGCCGACGCACCCTAACCCTTTGGTCTTCAATGACCTTTCTACGTGGGGGTCCCTCTCGGGCAGGTCACGAGGCATGTCCTGGTGACGACAGCCACCTCCCTGCAGGGTTGGGGTGCCGTGTGCAATGGGCATGCAGTGTCGGGGTGATGGACGGGCCCGCGCCTGCACAGGCATATCAACTGCCTAGAGTTGTTGGATGTGCTACCCGCACTGAAGGGGCTACAACCTCTCGTGCAGGACAAGCACGTGCTGGTCCGGTCGGACAGCACAACTGCCTTAGCGTATTTCAACCGCCAGGGTGGCGTTCGCTCGCGGCAGCTAACACGACTCGCCCGACGCCTCCTCCTGTGGAGTCCGCAGGTGAGCAGATCCCTGTGAGCCACACATATCCCAGGCGACCTGAACCAGACAGCCGATGCGCTCTCTCGTCAGTTGACGCCTCGCGGAGAGTGGCGACTCCACCCCCGCGCAGTCCAGCTCATTGGGTACAGTTCGGGCGGGCTCAGGTAGAACTGTTCGCCTCCCTGGACACCACCCATTGCCCGCTAGGGTACTCCCTAGCTGTACAGCTGGCCGTGAGACAAGCGGAAGTACGCCTTCCCCCCAGTGAGCCTCATTGCACAGACCCTGTGCAAGGTCAGGGAAGAGGAGCATCAAGTGTACTAGTTGCGCCATACTGGCCCAACCGGACTTGGTTCTCGGAGCTAATGCTCTTGATGACAGCTCCCCCC